>NW_003519535.1:0-58450 GCF_000190715.1 Dictyostelium purpureum | reverse complement strand
GCTAAAAACATTTCCGGCTTTTAATTTTGCTGAGGTTTTTGATAAGTCCACCGGCGGACTTTTGGCCGAGATGCAGGGTATTTGTGCCCGGACGCAATCCCAGCCATCAGGGACATCGAACAGCCCGAGACAAGTTAAGGTGGCCGGAACGTGCCGAAAACGAGCAAGCAGAATGGAAGCCTAATAAAAAGAATTTTAATTATATAATTATATAATCAAAAAAAGATAATTTCCCCCCTTCCCACACACCGTTTGATTTTTATTATTTTTATTATTTTATTGTTACAATTATTTTTCTTTTTTTTTTTTTTAAATTTTTAAATTATCTAAAATTCATTTTATTATTGTTATAATCGTCTATTATTATCATCAATCAACAACTTGACAAATTTTGCACAGATAATATAATAATAAATATTAATTTTTACTTTTTTTTTTTTAATATTTATTTTTAATATTTAGAATATTAAGTATTTTTAAAGGTTTATTATTTATTATACATGTATTTATAAAATTAAATAATATAATTATATATATATTTAGTTTAAATTATATATATATATAAAGGAAGAAAATAAAAATAAAAGATGCATTTCAGTACGACGATTAGAAAAAAAGGGTTTTCGCAAAGATTGGAAGCTGTTAAGGGTTTAGAAAATAGATCAAGAGAAGATAAAGCAACTTTATTAGCAGCTGTAGAAACTCAAAGAAATACAAGGTTAATCAAAGATTTAATCATCCATATTGTTTTTTTTGCAGTTTTTTTATTAATTGTAATCTTACAATTAAATCCATCAACTGTAAATAACATAAATACATCATTAAAAAATTCATATTTATTCAGTGGTGATGTACCCTATATGGATATCAAGTTTTCTGATGATTTTAAACAGGTAGGTGGTAGCTTATTTAGCACATTTGTTATTATTATGTTATAGTCATCACAATATATACTAATTATTTATGATCTTCTAGTATTTAACAACAACATTTTGTGAAACTGTATTATCAATGTCACTAGATAATGAGGATGCAATGAATAAAATTATTGGTAATACTATTAGAATTAGAACTACTAGAATTAAACCAGGTTCATGTACTGATAATGGATTAAACTTAACATGTTATTCAAATTCATATGATGGATCAACTAAAGATAGATCACCATATGGTCCAAATGGCATATATACTTATACAAGTAATACACATGGTTCATTTGTGTTTGGACATAATCAATATGTTTGGGATAGATCTGGTTACTATGTCGATATTTCTGTTAAAAATGTTACCATGGAAATTCAACAATTAATTGATAATGATTTCATCGATGTCCAAACAAGAGCAGTAATTATTTCATTTTCAACTTTAAATTTAAATTTCCAATCTAGAACAACTGTATTTACAATGGTAATAATCTTAATTAAATAATATAATCAATATAAATATTTATATTAACTTTTATTTTCAATTGTTTTTATTTAGTTAACAGAATGGCCAGCTTCAGGTGAAGTTAACCCATACTATTCAGTTAGAACATATAGAGTAAACATGTATATGGATGCAGTCGATAGATTTAGAGGTTTTCTCGAAACTGTATTCTTTTTATTTTTAATTTATTATGTATACTTTTTCATTAATGAAGCTAGAATCGATTATCAATTAAATAGATTAAGAAATTATTTACTTTCATTAAAAAATTCATTTGATATAATAAATTTAACTGTAGGTATCATTTGCGGCAGTTGGTTTAAAAATATTTAAAAAAATAAATATTAATATTAATTTTTTTTTTTAATGTGTTGGCGGTAATTTAGTTATTTATTGCATCTACAGCATTATATATAGCATTTTTAGGTGATAATTCAAGAGAGGTTTCATTAACTGATGAAACTATAAAATATCCATTATATTTAGAAAACTTGGGACAAACTGCTTTAGTTTTATATCAAATTTCAGCAATAAGTAGGAATTTTTTTAATTATTTATTTTATTTTATTTTTTTATATTAATTTAATTTTTTTTTTTTTTCAATAGATATTTTATTAATGGCATTTAAAACATTTAGATTTTTAATTATTCATAAACGTTTGTATATTTTATGGATTGCAATTTCACAGTCAAAACTTCAATTAATTACATTTACAATTATGTTTTGCATTATAATGTTGGGTTTCTTATTCTCTGGTTGGTTGACTTTTGGTCCAGATAATGCAGCTTATAATGGTTTTGTTACATCATTAGGTACTTTACTTCAATTTATTATTGGTAATCCACCTGATTATGAAGCAATGTCTTCAACAAATAGAGCTCTTGGTCCAATTGTAATTATAGTTTTTATTTTTATTTATATTAATTATATACTAATTCTTTTTTTTATTTTTTTTTATATAAACTATAGTATTATTTATTATTTACTATTTTTATGTTTTTCATTTTAATGAATATGTTTATTGCTATTATTTCAAAATCATATGAAGGTATTAGCGATTCATTCGATAAAAAACAAAGAAGTAAAAGATATTTAATGACAAAATGGGAAAAGTCAATAAAATCATTTCAATTTTTATTTAGAAAAGAGATTTATGACATCTATGATATATCTCTAATGCTTATTGATCAAAGACCGGGTTTAATAGAAACTCCTGGTATTGAACCATTAACTTTTAAAGGGTAAGTTTTAAAACTAATAATTATAATTATAAAAATAATTAACAAATTTTAATTTAATATAAATTTTTAGTGAATTAACAGCTTTAATACCAACAATAAAAGACGATGAATCATCCTATTATGCAGATTTGTTAATGAAAATTTCAAGAACTCGTCATAAATATCTTGAAGAAATTCAATCATCAAAAAATACAGGTATTACATTCGAATTGAAATTAGTAGGTTCACCAAATGTACACAAAAAAGATTTTGCAACTTGGGAAAAAGAAAAATCAAAAAAAAAAAAAGTAGATGCTTTATCAAATAGAGTCGAGGAATTAAATGCAAAATTAGATTTAATATTACAACATTTAAATGTTCAATTGCCACAACCTATACCACCTCCAACCCAATTAGTTAATAATAATAATAATAATAATAATAACAATAATAGCAATGGTACTATTGGTAGTAATAGTCGTAGCAATAGTAACTCGAGTAATTTTAATGGTATAAATATTTCTGGTGGTAATCCATAAATATAAAAAAAAAAGAAGAAAATGTAAATAAAAAATAATTATTTTTTTATATATTAAATTATATATTAAATAAAGACAAATATTTTATGATTATGTTTCTCGGTGGTGTGTTCAGCACATAATAATATTATAAAAAAAAATAAAATAGTTTTTAAGTTTTATTAAATTTATAAAAATCATTTAAAAAAAAAAAAATAAAGCAATATTAAATTTGGTTTTTTAATGTTTTTATTTTTTAATTTATTTTTTTAATAATAAAGAAAACTTTTTATGTCATCCATTGTTTTAACACACCCACATGTATGTATTTGATATATTATTTCAATTTCAATTTACAGTTTGATTGTCATCAAAAAAAAATAAAAATTTTTAAATAAAAAAAAAAAAAAATAAAGCCACACACGGGGTTGAAGTTCATACATTTATTATAATAATATTATTATAAAATAGATAATGAGTATGACATATTTTCAATGACATATCAATTTTTTAAAAAAAAAAAAAAAAAAAAAAAAACTCAATTTGTAAAAATTAAAAAATATTATGATAAAATAAACATTGTTTTATTTAAAGTTAGTATAATATTAATTTTTTTTTGTTTTTACAAACCCACACAAATTTTTTTTTTTTAATTAAAAAAATAAAAAAAAATTCTTTTAATTAAATAAAAAATAATAATTTATTTGTATATAGTTTTACATAGTATAATTTCAAAAAAAAAGTTTTAAATAATAGCAATTATATTTCTTTATACATTTCACATTCCATAATATCTATCATATTTTTATATTTACTCATTAATTAAAAAATGATAGAATCAATTTTATTTGCTATTGTTATATGGTCATTAATAATTTTAAAATTAATTTACCGTTTCACCCCACAAAAAACCCACACCAATAATGCCACCCAAACCAATAATGCCACCCACACCAATAATGACACCCCAAACCAATAATGAAACCCAAACCAATAATGACACCCCACACCAACTACCACAAATTTAACCAATCAAGATATTCTGCCCCAATTGATCAATCCTCAACATGCCAAAATATGAATACCGGTTCCGCATCAAGCCATAGTTCCTCATCACCAAGAAGAATGTTTTGTTGTTCTCACTCAGAAGATTATTCCTTAACCGATCAAGATATATATGGCCATCCATTATCAAAAGAGATTTTATCTCGTTCGCCATCATATTATCTTGATAAGATGTATACCTCAAAGGAAAAGCCAGTCGATACCTATCCATACATTCCAATCGATCATTCAAAAGGCTTCAACCCAAACTTACGTCTTTGTGATGTAAGACACCCTATGCCATGGGAAATAAAAATAAGGGAAGAAGAAAGATTGGAAAAGGAAAGACAAGAAAAAGAACGTATCGAAACTTTAAAGAGAGAAAAACTCGAAAAGGAACGTTTGGAACTATTGGAAAAAGAAAGACAAGAAAAAGAACGTATTGAAGCTTTAGAAAAAGAAAGACAAGAAAATGAGCGTAGACAAGCTCTAGAAAGAGCAAGATTAATCAGAGAACAACAAGAAAGAGAGCAAAAAGAAAGAGAAGAAAGAGAAGAAAGAGAGCGTATCCAAGCAATTTTAAGAGAAAGATTGCAAAGAGAACAAGAAAGGATACGTAGAGAAAATTTAGAAAGAGCCAGATTGGAAAGAGAAAGAGAAGAAAGAGAAGAAAGAGAAAAAGAACAACAACTCAGAGAACAACAACTCAGAGAACAAGAAGAAAGAGAAGAGAGAGAAAGACTAGAGAGGGAACAACAACAAAGAGAACAGCAAGAAAGAGAAGAAAGAGAACGTATCGAAAACCTAGATCGATGTACTATTTGCATTGATAGAATTGAACCAAGCGTACTTGCAATAATCGATTGTAACCACAAGTTTTGTTACGATTGCATTATGGAATGGTGTTATCGTCGTGATAATATCTGTCCAAATTGCAGAGCTCCATTCTTTTTAGTAAGAGTAAGTAATTCATACATTTATATTTTATACATAATAAATAAAACATATATGTTAATTTAATTTATTATTTAATTGTAGAGAGTAAATCAAGTCGAAGGTTCAACAGATGAAGCTAATGTAGAACAAGGAAATCAAGATGAAAATCCAATTAACAATCAAGATAATGCTGATGACGATAATCAACGTCCACCAGTTTTAAATAATGATGTTTCAAATTCCAACGATTTTGAAGTAGAGATGGAAATGTATGACCGTATGGATATCGATTAGATTTCCATAACCGTTTCAAATAGGAATTATTAGATTTCATGGAAATTGATCAAGAATTTGCTGGCCACTTATTCAATGATTACATTGACATAGATCAATAATACACTATCCATATGGAAACGGATTAATAACCAAATAAAAAAAGGTCAAAACTGAAAACATCATCAATGGACAAACATTATCATCGTTATCAACATTTCTAGCATTATATTTTCATCTCATTAGCTTCAAATCTACAAAACTACGTTCTATAAGTTCTCAAAGTTCCAGAAACAAGTTCTCCTCATATTGTAACTATAATATTTACTAAAATATAATTATATATGAATATAAATGAAACTAATATTTTATTTTAATTTTTAAATAGTATAATAATAGTTATATCTCTTTCGTTATTATCAGCTTCTTTTTCTTTCAGTATTACCATGTCCTTTCTTTAAAGTCAATAATAGGGTATTTATTAAGGTAACTATTGTGTTTATATTTACATAGTTTTTATATTTAAATATAAAAGAAACTAATATTTAATTTTAATTCTTTAATAGTAAAATTATAATTCTTTCTCTTTCAGTATCAGGTTCTTTCGTTAATGTCAAGAATAAGGAATATATATTATTAAGGTAACAATAGTGTTTATATTTACATATATTAAATTTAAATATAAAATAAACTAATATTTAATTTATATTTAGTTTAATTAATTTCTCTTTCAAGCTCAACACGCTCTATTTTAAGTCTACGTTCGTATGTTCATAATTTTAAGGTAACTATATTGTCAATATTTTCATAATAATTATTAAATTTGAATATAAAAAAACAAATATCTAATTTTAATACTTATTTAGTTTAAGCTCAATTCTTTCTTTTCAGTTTCAATACGTTATTTATTTCAAGTAATCAATCATGCATCTGTGGTTCCATATATTCCATTTATTCGTCGTTCAGTATAATCTTTCTAATTGTAGTTCCGAGTCATTCATCAAACACAGGGGTTTTTTTCAAGTCACTCATAAAACATTCGGTTCAATACATTCTTTTTAATTGAGGTTTTCAAGTCTTTCATCAAACATCGGGGTTCGGTATATTCTTTTTAAATCTGGGTTTTCAAGCCATTCACCAAACATTGGGGGTTCCATGTATTCTTTTTAATTGGGGTTTTCAAGTCATTCGTCTAACATTGGGGTCCATTTATTCTATTAAATCGGGGTTCAGTATATCTTTCTAATTGTAGTTTCGAGCCATTCATCATACACTGGGGTTTTTTCATGTCACTCATTAAATATTGGGGTCAATATATTCTTTTTAATTGGGGTTTTCAGGTAATTCATCAAACATTGGGGTTTCGGTATATTCTTTTATAATTGTGGTTTCAAGTCACTCTTTGGGGTTCACATATTCTTTTTAAATGTGGTTTTCAAGTCATTCATCAACATTGGGTTCAAAATATTCTTTTTAATTGGGTTTCAAGTCATTCATCAAACATTCGGGGTTTTTTCATTCATTGGGGTTTATTTAATTCTTTTTTTATTGTGGTTTTAAATTAAAATCAAATCAAATTATATAATATTCATACAACTTAAATAATTTACAACCACTACCATATAATAGCATCAATATCACTTCATAGTTTCCATTTAATACAATCTGCAAATAATATCGTATATCTATTAATTAATTATTTAATTATAAAATAAATAAAAAAAAGAAAAAAGAAAATACAGTTTCATTAAATTTTTAAAAATCGTTTAAATATATACATAATATTGCAGCAATAATTATTTTTTCATTCATTATTACTGCATTTTTTTTTTTTTTTTTTTTTTTAAAAATATTTAAATATTTAAATTAAGTTATCCCTCTATTCAATAGGGGGTTTATATAAAATAAAAACAAAATAAATAAATAATCATTAATTTGTTTATTTATATAATTAATCTTGGATATTAAAAAGTAATTATAATAACCTAAAAATCCTCCACAAAACACATTTCGTTAAATTTAAATCATTCGTTTTTTTTTTTTTTTTTTTTTTTTTATTTTTATTTTTTT
The DNA here is from genome assembly GCF_000190715.1 of Dictyostelium purpureum. Lineage (NCBI taxonomy): Eukaryota > Evosea > Eumycetozoa > Dictyosteliales > Dictyosteliaceae > Dictyostelium > Dictyostelium purpureum. The sequence goes on along the minus strand of NW_003519535.1, from coordinate 50,960 downwards.
TTTTAATTTTCAAAAAAAATAAAAATTATTTTTTTTTAGTTATTTATTTTTTTTATAGATTCTTTATTTATAAGATGAATGAAAAAAATAATATTCGTGATTTTTCAGACGAATATTTTATAGAAAATAAAAATTTAGAAAAAGAAGAGAATGAAATATTACATAAATTAAAATCAACAAATATAACACAACCATCACCAAAAGCAACAGCAGCAACAGAAACAACTATTAACGATAACAAAAAAATAAATTTAATAAATTCAAGCTATTTAGATATTGTTGGTGTAAATGATTTAATTGACACTCCATTTGGTGAAAAGCTATTATCATACAACGATTTTACAGCAAGTGGAAAAAGTTTAAAGTCCATTGAGGAGTATCTATTACACGAAGTTTTACCATTATACGCAAATACACACACTTTATCAGATGCAACAGGGTTACAAACAACATTGTTCCGTAGAGAAGCTAGAGAAATTATTAAACGTTGTTGTCGTGGTAGTAATGTAGATGATGTTTTATTATTTGTAGGCTCTGGTGCAACTTCAGCAGTTAATCATTTGGTACATTTATTAAATATTAAAGAATTATGCAGAGACAATAAAGATTCAGTAGTTGTTATTTTGGGTCCATATGAACATCATTCAAATATATTACCATGGCGTGAAGCTGGCGCAAAGATCCTAACATGTCCAGAGGATACTTTAAAGGGTGGTGGTTCAGATTTAAAATTTTTAGAAAATTGTTTAAAGCAATATCGTTCGAAAGATGAATTATCAAATAGTAATACACTAATTATTGGTTCGTTTTCAGCTGCTTCAAATGTTTCAGGTATTTTAGAAGATACAATCGCAATTACTGAATTACTCAAACAATATAATGCTCTTAGTTTCTGGGACTATGCATGTGCTGCACCATATATACCAATCGATATGAATCCGTTAAATGACAGTCGTTTTAAAAAAGATGCTATTTTCTTTTCACCTACAAGTTTATAGGTGGTGTTGGTACACCAGGTATATTATTAATCAAGAAATATTTATTAAAAAACAATGTTCCTTATAGACCAGGTGGTGGATCAGTACTCTACGTAACATCAGATTCAACAACTTATTTAGGTAATTTTGAAGAGCGTGAAGAAGCAGGTACACCCGAGATCATTGGCAGTATTCGTTGCGGTTTAATATTTCAATTAAGAGAGCATATAGGTATAGATACAATTAAATCAATAGAAATGGAACACAGTCAATATTTTAGATCAAGGTTAAGATCAATTAAAAATTTAGTTGTTTTAGGTGGCGATGATAAAGATGAAGCACAAAGTACAATTCAAAGATTACCAATTATTAGTTTTTTAATTAGATACGAACCAGATCCAACATTATTTTTACACCATAATTTTATATCATCCCTATTGAATGATTTATTCGGTATCCAAACTAGAGCAAGCTGTGCATGTGCAGGTCCCTATTTAGAATGCTTATTGGGTTTATCTAAAAAAGATAACAAAGAGTTACTAGAATCAATATTTGAAAAGCAAGAAGTTATTAGACCAGGGATGGTGCGTTTAAATGTTAATTTTACAATGTCATATAAAGAGATTGATTTCTTAGTTCAGGCCTTAGAATTTGTATCAAATCATGGTTGGAAGTTTTTGCCACTTTATACATTTGTCGTCGCATCTGGTGAATGGAAGCATAGAAGCAAATTAACCAAAATGTTTGAACGTCGTTGGTTAAGCAGCATCAATTATAGTCAATCTGGTAAATTATCATTCAATAGTAAAAGAAAACAATTAGATTTAGGTCAATGTAACACCGATCAAGATAAAATTAATTATTTACTTTTAGAGAAATTTAAATACCTTGACCAAGCAAACATATTATTAAAACAATTAATTTCAAATCAACCTAAAATCTTACCAGATCAATCATCAATGTTAACCAAAGAAGCAAATAGTTTAAGATGGTTTGCATTACCAACTGATTCTTCAAATAAAATAAAATTATTAAATGATATCAATAATAGCGCAGTGTTTGAAAATGAAGAGATATATAATGGTTTATTAAAAGGTTCAACAGTTATTTCATCAACTATAAACAGAGAAGTTATAATTAAACCACATAAAAATTATATACCAGGCACATTAGATTTAAATAATAATGAATTAACAAATTTATTAATTAAATTTAATAATAATTTAAATGATAATAATAATAATAATAATAATAATATAATAAATCAATTTATTTATCAACAACAAAATAATCAAATAAAACAACAAAAAGAACAAAAAGAACAGGTTTTACAAATAGAACAGGTTTTAGAAAGAGAACTAAAAGAACCAATCGAAAAAGAGAATGATGGTATGATGTGTCCATTAAAACCAAAGAAGGATATTGAAGGTTTAGTTAAAAGTAGAATATGTATTAATTGTTTTCATGATCATATTGGTGTAACAAATGGTAAAAATCAAAATCAAAATAATAATAATAATAATGATAATAATCAGAATGAAATAAATCAATCTAAAGAATGTTTAAGTTGTAATTGTATTTCATTTATACCAAGATTAGAAGGAAATAAAAAAGAAAAGGTTACAATTCAAAAAAAGGTTCATTCAAATGTTTGTCAGTCAATACAAAGTTATGGTATGATTAATGAAGGCGATAAAATTATGGTTGGTGTTAGTGGTGGTAAAGATAGTTTAACTTTAATTAATACATTAATCGATATAAAGAGAAGATCAAAAGTAAAGTTTACAATTGGTGCTTGTACAGTTGATCCACAAAGTCCAGATTACGATCCAAGTCCATTAAAGAAATATTTCGCATCTATTGGTATTCCATACTTTTATGTTAGTCAATCGATTATGGAAACTGCAAAGTGTATTATGAAAGAAGGAAACAAAGAAAGTATTTGCGCTTTTTGTAGTAGAATGAGACGTGGCATTCTATACAACACTTGTAGAAAGGAAGGTTATAATGTTTTAGCTTTGGGTCAACATTTAAATGATCTTTCTGAATCATTTTTAATGAGCGCTCTCTATAATGGTATCCTTAGTACAATGAAGGTAAATTATTTAAATGAACAAGGTGATATCAGAATTATCAGACCATTGTGCAATATCAGCGAAAATCAAACAAGACATTACGCAAAGGTAATGGGCTTGCCAGTAATAGATGATAACTGCCCTGCATGCTTCCAAGCTCCAGTTCAACGTTCAAGAATTAAACTATTATTAGCCAAAGAAGAAAATTTAAATCCAAATGTTCATCATATTTTATTCAAAACTATGCAACCCCTATTTTCAGTTTCCAAAACAAATAGAGTTTCAAAAAGAAGCATTGATAACTATAGTAATGGTTTAATTGTTGATAAAAATGGTTTAAATAATAATATCTCGGATGATTAAAATGTATATTTAAAAAAAACGAAAAAAAGAAAAACAATAAAAAGTTTTTTAATAACAATTTATTTATTAAATTGTATTATAAAGAATTCTTTTATTTTGAGTTGTTTTATTATTTTATTTAAAATTTAGTTTTATTTTTATTACTCATCATTCATTGGGGTTTAGTTTTTCTTTTAATTAAGGTTTTTTTTCAGGTCATTCATCATTCATTAGGGTATTTATATAGTTATTGTTATATTTAGGAAGTGGATACAGATTCAAATATCAATAAAATTAGAGTTATGGAAATCAAAAATATAGAAAGTAATAATAACAATAAATTTAATAGATAATACTACTAATAAAACTATAATAGATATAGAGTACAATTAAAATAGATAGAAATAATATTGTAAATAATAATAATAATAATAATAGAAAATATTACAAACTTTAATAATATTTAAATAATATATATTAAAAATATTATAAATAGTTTTAATAATTAATTTAATTTAAAAGACAATATAATAAATTACTTTAATATGACAATAAAATATAAAAAACAATAATCTTTAAAATAATCATGTCATATAAAAACAATAAAAGCAATCCATCCAACTCTATTCATTCTGCCTTTCAAATCCAGATCCAAGTTAATCAATTTAAAAAAAACAAAATTTCAATCCTTAGATCCATTTACCCAGAATTAATTGCATTCTTTCCTATAAAGTTTATTTTCAACAATGGGTTTATTTTATCATCATTTATCAATTAAATACCATCAACAAAAACAATTAACACTTTCATCCGTTTTATTAAGTACAAATTAATGTCATTTGGTCACAGATCCGGGTCCACCTTCATCATCAATTTTATCATTTAATATTTTTATATAGAATTAAAAATTTTCCATCCCTAGTTAATTTTCTATTCATTATCAAAATAAAGATCTATAATTTTAAAGCTTATTTAAATTTTTAATAAAATAAATTTTTATTGTTTTTTATTATTTAAAAACCATTTAGTAAATTTTTTCCATCTTGTTTGAAATCTTTTCTAAATTAACCAAATATAATTAACCTGTATTTTAAAAATTTTTGGTTGGATATATAAAAGTAATTATTATTATTATAAAAGTACATTCAAAAAATGATAAATTAAATAAAAAAAAAAAAAATTCAAAATTAATTTTTTTATTTTTTTTTTATTTTTTTATTTTCTAAAAATAATACTGCACCACCATAAACATTATTTTATTATAAACTAAATAAAAATAAAATAAATAACAATATATATATTATAATGTCCTTCATTAATGTATATTAAGCGAAATACAAAGACACATCAGGTAAGGTAAATAATTAGACAGTTAACTGCTATTTCTAAACAATTGTTTTATATAATTTATACTAATTAAATACAATCACTAAATTACTACACATAGACATATCACCATTAAATAAAGCATACCAACAGTGAAGCAGTTGTAAAAGATAAAGGATGTCAAATATTTAGCTTTTCAATGAACATATATATATTCCCAAACATTAGCAAAGACACACCATCAAACCAATTGATTTATGAACAGTCTTCAAGAAAGAATAAATATTGTAAAGTATGCAATTACGATATCAAATAATCTGGTATTGAAGATTTTAAAACCCGATAAAAGAATGTTTGTACACTTTTAGATCAGCAAATTCTAAAGTATCAAATATTTAGAATCGATTGGTGTCAAATTAAATATAATCAAAACAACAATCGGAACAGGTAATATTGGTTCAATAAAAGTCAATTTCACACAAAATACAATCACATGGAGTGGTAACATATATCCATATTATACCACAGAAAAAGAATGTTCATCTAAATACCATGAACATGGAATATGCGATAAAACAACAGGTACATACAAATGTAATTCAGAATACACAGGTTTCGATCGTTCATCACCAATTAATAATAATAATAATAATCAAGCAGAAACAGAAACAAATAATAATGGAACAGTTATAATTGTTATAAAAAACAAGTTATAGGATATTCAATTTCGATTCAATTATAGAATTAGACTTTAGCAATCAACAAATAACAATATTCAATTTATCAAACAACTAGATATTTGCAAACAAGCAAGAATCAGTCACCACACTCAATCAAATAAGAATTAATGAAGACAATACCAATGCAATAATAAAATTAATAATAGAAGAAGTAAACGATAAAGATAAAGGTTTCACATTTGCAGGTAATCAATTCAAAGTTACAAAAGGAGGAGTCAAATTATCATTATCAATTTCAATCAAATAAATCAAACTATCACCTTTCTAAACTTGATTAAATATGGTCAGAAAGATAAACAATATGGGTCTGATAAAATTAATAATAGAAAAAGTAAACGATAAAGATAAAGGCTTCACATTTGCAGGTAATCAATTCAAAGTTACAAAAGGAGGATTCAAATTATCATTATCAATTTCAAACTGGCTATTCAAAAGCAATATCAATACATCCCAAGTACAAATGACATCAGACATACAGATTGGCTCATCAAACAGCAACAATAAATATAATAGAGATACTCAAATCAAATAATTTTAAAATCACACCCTTTTATAACCCATCTCAAAACCTCTAGTAATACTCAACAACAGCATAGTTCAGAGGAGAGAAACCAAAATAAAAAAGATTTGATGTTTGATTATTTATGTTCCTAAGCTCATTATTAAAGCTATTATCTCCATATTTAATTTTAAACTCATTAGAATTATTCATTCAAAACAGTAGAAATCAACAACTAACTTTACAGATGATCAAATTAAAAGAATTGTATGTGAAAGGAGTGATATTAGTTATGATTTGGTAGAAGGAATTAAAGCTTGCACCCTTGATGAAAAAATATATACATATCTTAGATTCAGACTCAAATTAAATAATTCAGCTTTAAAGAAATTATGTTTAGGTTTAGGCATTTCAAGATCAAGTAGTAATAGAGAATGGTTGTGTCAATTTCTCATTCAAACAACCCAATTTGTACTCATTATTATCAGAAGAAATTCAAAAAGATACCAGCTCCTGCTCAATTAACATGTGAAGGTTACATTTTTGCTAAAATTTATTTTTTATTCATCTACAAGTCCTCTATTTTAACTACTCATCGTCTTTTCAAGCTCAATCATATATATATGCTCTACATTCTCATATTCATAAAATTGATAATAAAGATATTACAAACAAAACATAGTCTTTTCTTATTTTTTTTATTTTTTTTATTTTTTTTAATTTTTATATATATTTTTTTAAAAAAATTTAAATTTATATTATTATTATTTTTGATTAATAAAAGGTAATCAGCATAATCTATCTAAAATAAAAAATAATTAAAAAAATAATTTTATTTCCGAAAATGGATAAATGTAACTTTTATTGACACTTTATTTCTTAAAAAAAATAAAAAGAACGGAATCTTATATACCGATTCAGTTTCATCAGTTTGTATGGATAATGGTAATATCTTGCTGCCGACTCATAATATTTTTTACATTAAGTGGAACACTGTCATATAATCCTGCAAAGTCAACAATTACTTCTCTAATTGTAGAATGAATTTTAGATATCTAAATTTAATTATAATATTAAAGAAAATCATATAATTTAAAGAATTTAAAACTCACTCATGCCAAAACAAATTGAAATATGAACCAAAAACACAAAAATTACTATTTTATTATTATTTTTTTCTTTATACATTTTTTTAAAAACTATTTTATAGATTCAATATTAAAAATTTTTATTGTATCTATTAAAAAAAAAAAAAAAATAAAAAAAAACAAGTAAAATAAAAATAAAAAAAAAAAATCAGTTATCAAATAATGAAGCTCAATATAAAAATAACAATTTTTATTTTCTAATAAAAATATTGATAATTATAACTTTACATATTAAAAAAAGTGTTTTTAGTGTGAAAAAAAGTGGGAGTGGGTGAAAAAAATTATTTTTAGATGTAATTTTGAAAATTTTTTTTAACTTAACTGTGCTTCCAATATCATCATATATTGGGGAATGGGTGTTTATATTAAACTGTTCCATTTATTTTAAAAAAATATTTTTAATATAATTTTTTTTTTTATTTATAAAAAAAAAAAATTTTTTATTAAAATTTTTTTTTTTTTATCACTTATTATTTTATTATATATTAAAGATGAAATTAATTATTTATATATATATATTCCTGTCTTTGTGTAAAAACTTATCCTCACAATGCTATTATCAAGAAAAAATAGTATGCAGTGAAAATGTAACTTAACTATCTTTAAAGATTTCAAATATATTCAAGGGCATTTGATAATTCCACAAATAAACTATCAGGATATCGCATTACTCTTCCATATAATATAAAATAATTGATGAAAAATATAGTACCAATGTTGGTACTTTTTCTTATGAAAGCCCATCTATAAAATATGTAAACCAAACTACTTTCCCCTCAAATGGTGAAGCTCAATTTACTATCATTGGTAAATATTTAGATGAAAAATCAATTACAATGGTTTCAGTTATGATTCCTGATAAAACTTTTAAAATTATAGAACATAATTGCTCTATAATTAGTAAAGAAGAAAATAAAATGGTCGTTAATGTTCCACTCAATGCTTACCCTGGATATATCGTTATTTTATCTAAAAATGATAATGAAATTGTAAAACCAAATGTTGGCCATCTTTCATTTTTACCAATAGAAAAAAACATCTCAACATCAAATACAACTGGTCAAATAGTTACAATTACTGGTGTTTCATTTCATACTAAAAAAATTGAAGGATCATCAACTGTAAATTTACCTATAAGCATATATGTTGGTAGGGGTGAAAATATTGCAAAGTGTTAAAACCCAAATAGTAATGATGGTATTCATCTATAATGTTTATTGGAACCAGGAGTTGGAAAGGACTTGCCATTATCAGTTAGCATTGATAAGTATACTATAGTAGAGAAAAACCCTTTCAGTTACAATAGTCCGTTAGTTTCTGGTATTGAATATAATATAAGTGAATTGGTAACACTATTTGGTTATAATTTTGGAAGAGATCAAAATAAAATATCAATAGTAACTGGTGAAACACAAATTAAAATTTCAAATGTTAACGATTCGTGTTTGCAATTTATGACACCCAAATTACTTCATGGACTTCACTATTTGGATATAACTGTTGGAATACCAGATCATCAAAATATACAGAAACAAAATGAATTTGTAATTTTAAAAATAAACTCAATCCCTGTAAGTGGAGGTGAAGTTCATTTAGATCTAAATGAACTCCTCCTCCACTTACAGGGGATTGAGTTTATTTTTAAAATTACAAATTCATTTTGTTTCATTTAGATCTCAAAGAGGAACTCCATCAGGTATTCCATGTAACAACATAACCATAAATGAAGATAATACAATATTAAAATGTAATGTTAAAGGTAATTCAGGTCAAGAAATTAAACTAGATGGTATTGGTGAAAGAAAAACCACATCAGGACAATCATAATATTTTCATGAGCATTAAAGGTAGAAATGCAATAAATCCTGACAATATTACATTTTCATTTTACCCACCAACTGTTTATGGATCTCCCAGTAAAAGTGATAATCGTTTAATAAAAATTTTTGGTGATAATTTCATTAGAATTGGTCTAAAAGTTTTCATTGATAAGGAACAATGTATATGGCCTAGCGTACTTAAGGGTTATGAAGTAATAACATGTTTACTAAATTCTGTTGATAAAAATCAAAAATATTTATGTTTCAGTTGCTTTAAAAAACAACTTAACATATTACTGTAATTATAATATTATATAAAAAAGAATATATTTATTGAACAACTTATTAATTTTTTATTTCTATATAATTAAAGAGGAACCCCATTTCCCAAGGAATCTAACATATTATCAATTCCTGCAACGGTTATTATAGATGCTGGTGTAATTACTATTGTTTCTTTTGTCGTCAACAAGATTAAACAAATACTTTTTTGTTTAAGATTTTTTGAATTTTTTTAGTCTAATACTTTTAATCGTTGTATTAATCTTGAAAATACTGTAATAATCTTCGAATACTATTATAAATATATTGTATTATAAGATAAAGACATATAAATTATAAAACCATTAATACAACGACATAAGAAGCAGTTGTTAGTACCCCAGCACCTATAATAACCATTGTACAATGGTAGTTGAGATTTGGATTCCCATAATACAACCATAGGTTGGTAAAATAAAAAAATAAAAATATAATTTTATTTGTATGCAAATCTTCTAGTAATAACCAATAAGTTATTGAAAAGAATTACAAAATCATAGGTTTGTATTTAATAATTTATTTCTAATTAGAAATACAATTCACAAATAATTAAAACTTATTAATCAATTTTTTTTTTTTTAAAACAGCATCCCTGTTGTGTTTTTAAGTAATTTTTTAAAATCAAATGTTTGTATTTAATGAATTAGTTAATTCACTATTGCATATTATTAATATTAAAAACTTTTTTTATTCAAACATTGTTACTTTTTTATAGTAGTTTTAAATCAACAACATTGGTTCTGGTATGTTTTATATTCTTTTTGTTTTAATCGTTAGCCACAAATTTTTATCATAATCATTCAAAGTGAATGGTTATAGCAAAGGTTAAAACCAATTTTAATTCATTTTGATTGAAAAATTAAATGCCACCGTTCCACACCTGTTTATAAAAAATTAATATTCTTTTTTAAAAATTAAAATAAATAAAATTTTATAAAAATTATTTTTAAAATTAAATTTTAAATATTATTATTATTATTTTATTCATTGATGATTATCTGAAATTTCTTTTTTTAAAATTCATTAATATTTTTTATCCCATATTAAATTTACCTTTGGGATTTAAAATCAATAAAAAATAGTACAAAGTAGTATTCAAGCAAACAAACTATTAGGTAATTATATATTTATAAATTATATAATATAAAAAATATTAATGGTTTTAATCATTTTACATACAGCCCAGATTAAATTTTACTACATCCATTCAAAATACAGCCTAATCAAGTCTTGACTATTCTTTTTAAATTCTTTCATTCTTTTCATTCCATTTTTTTTTGTAAATAGAAATAATTAGCACTTTATATAAAAATAAATAACAACCAAAAAACAAATAGTAATAAAAAAAAAATAAAAATATAAAAAAATAAAAAATAAAAAATAAATAATAAATAATAAATTCTCTTTAGAAAATAAAATTATAATGTGATTGGGTCTATTTATAGATCTATTTTAAATACTGTGGAACAAAATGTTTTTTTATATAAAAAAATAATAGTAAAAAATAATTCTACATTTTCTTTTGATTTTGGATTTGTTATATTTTCTTTTTTTTATTAAATTTTTTTTCTTTTAGATTATTTTTTACTTTTTAGTATTTATCTGTTAAAAATGCCATATTGAAAAGCTGTATATGCTCTATGGCACCTTATGGGTGCCACATATTGTGTATTTAAAGTTTTAAAAAAATTTATTAAAAAAAAAAAAAAAAAAAAAAAAAAAATTTTTATTGGGAAATTTTAATATCAATTGAGCTTTTTATTTTTTATTATAATTATAAAATGGGTTACTGTATACGAAGTGGTGGTAATTATATTAATCTACTATTTTCAGTTTGTTAAAATTTAAAGTGAAATAAAAAAAAATTATTTTTTAAAATTTGAAAAAAATTAAAAAGCTTTTTTTTATTATTTTAATATCTCTATTTCTTTTCCTTTTGCTTTTTCTTTTTTTCACTTCTTTTTTTTTCTTTGATTAAATATATTTTATTTTATTTTTTTATAAATTATTAAAAATATTAAACTTAGTTCTATGAATAAAATTAAAGATAAATGTTAAATTATTATTTTTTTTTTTTTTTTTTTTTTTTTACAATCAAAAGTATGGTAGGTATTTCAAATATCAGAGAGAGAATCAAATAATATAAAGTATAATATTCAATTTAAATAAGAATAGGTAAACTTTATGTGTACCTATAAAAATTATAAAATAAACAGTACTGTATTGTTTTTTAATTTTTTTTAATTTTTTTTATATTTTTTTTATAATAATTTTGTTATATTTTCTATTTTTTTTTTTCTTATTTATCATATTATTTTTCTTTGTTATATAATATTTTTTTTTTTTTTGTACCTTTAATTTTTTTACATTACCATAATCATATTTTATTAGTTTTAATCAAGTAAATATTTTTTTATTATTTATTTTTTTTATTTTTTTGTTAATAATTTTGTATTTTTTGTTTGTAAATAAATTTTTTAAATTTTATTTGTATATATATTTATTTAATCACTGCTTCTTTTTTAATAGCAATCATAATAAAATGTTTAGTTTAGATAATTTAGTTATTGTTTTTTTTATTTTTGTTTATTCTGTATTTAATTCCCTCATCTACACAATCATCCTCAACCGTTATTACTATCCACAACAACAAACCAATAATAATGGAATGTTTACTAAAGAGGATGTAGATCGTCTCTTGGAAAACTATAATAAAGAAATTAATTTAAAGGTAAGTTTCATTTAACATAAAACTATATTTTATAATTTATTAATATTTATTTTTTAAAAATATATAGATTTCCAAAGAAAAAGCTATACTATTAAAAGAAAATGAGGAAATTCAAAATAAATTGAAAAAAAAACAAATCAAATCTTCAAAACTAAAAGATTTGCTATTAGATTATGAAAATAAAATGGAAGAGGTACTAAAGCAACCTTTACCAGTACCAGATTCATTAAAATTAAGAAAAGCTTTGGAAGAAAATGCACAATTTAAAAAGGTAAATATTTGATTAGAAATAATTATTAATATTAATAATTAATGATTAAAACTCGTTAATTATAAATATTTTTTATTCACATCATCATAATTTCATTTTGCTGATTTCTAATATTAATTTTATTTTATTTTTTTAATTTAGAAAACTTTGGAACTTGAGGAAGCAAACTCACAACTTTATAATCAAATCCAAGTTCAAGTTAAAAAATGTAGTGACCTTAGAGTACATGCCGAGGCAAAACTAGCTAATGCATCGGAGCAATTAGAAGAAATAAAAAATTAATTAAAAGACTCAAAATCCAAATTAGCTTTGAAAAAAAAAAAAACTATGATATGGCCAAATCAAGTAATGTACATTTTTCAAAAGCCCCAATTAGCAACAGTAATCAACCATCTAAGGATTCAATATATTCTAACTACTCCGATGATAACTCAATAAGTAATGGGTCAAAAATTGCAGAACATCCAGAGCAAGAGTTGGTAAATACATCAGAAGAAGATACCAAAAACTCAATATCAAAAAATCACATCACATCACCACCAAAAAACAACTAATAGAAGTTGAAACATTTATTGGATCATGCAGGTAAAAAACCACCACTTAGACTCACTGGCAAAGCATATCCAAGCAAAGCTAAATCAATCAATATTTTAAAAACTAAATTATTTATAAATTTAATTAAATAATCATTTAATAAATAAATTTATAATAATTAATAGTTTTAATAATTAAATTAAATAAATAAAATAAATTATTTTATAAAATATATAATTATATAAATAAAAAAAAATATAATATAATAAAATTTAAAAAAAAAATTTTATAAAAAAAATTTATAATATTATGTTTTAGAAATAAATTATATTTGATCTTTTATTTTTTTTTTTTTATATATTTTCCTTTACCGCCAATAATAATATTACATTTTAATCATACTAATTGTTATTTTAAAGTTTATTATTTTTCTAAAATTATTTTTGGTATTATTTTATTTATTTTTTTTTATGTAAAATTTTAATTATATTTTAAATAATTTTAATTAAAAGAATTTTTTTTAAGCTTAAAAAAAAAAAAACAATTAAGATTTTTACCGCATTTAATATTCAAAACAAATCCAAAGAAACAACACATTAAAAAAATTTTGTGAATCAAATCACAAAAATAATTTGTGTGCTATAATTTTTTACCGATTATTTTTAAAAAAAAAAAAAAAAAAAAATATCTATCTGAAAGTTAATAGATTTTATACAGATCGGTAAAAAAGATCTTTATATACAATGTGAAATTATATTTTTATTTGTTTAAAATATGGCTACTATAAATTGTGTGAAATTGCACAACACCTGTGTCTTTAGGCTTTAAGAAAAACCGCAAATAATAACTATGTGCAGAATGGTTTTTTTCAAAAAATTATAAAAAATAAAAAAAAAAAACGTAGTTTTTTAATTTTTTTCTAAAAATATTTCCATAATTAATTAATTTATTTTATTTATTTATTTTTTTTATTTTACGCGAAACAAAAAAAAAAAAAAAAAAAAAAACCTTTATTTTTTATATTTTTATTATTTATTAATTATTTATTATTTTTTATTTATTTATTATTTATTATTTATTCAAATTTTTAATGAAAAATCTTCTAAAGATATAAAAAAGATTATTTAAATTAATTATTTAAATTATTTAAATTATTTAAATTAAATTTTTTTAAAAAAAAAAAAAAAAATAAAAATCAAAAAAAAATAAAATGATAAAAAAATTAAAATATATTTTTTTTATAATTTTTACAATCGAAAAAGTCATTTCATCATGCATATACACAGACCCATCAGGCGCACCTTCTGTTGACTTTACAAGTATTTCAGGGTATGTATTATTATTATTATTTTAATTTTGTATTTAGTTATTAATTATTATTATTATTATTATTATTTTATAGTTCCACTATTTATCAAACATCAAATTTTAAAACAAATTTTGTCGCATATTATGGTTTTTGTTCAAAAATAGATAAATGTACACAAGGATCAATTAGTACATATGATAACAATGCTTGTCAACAAGCAGGTACTAATTATTACCAACTTGGTGATACATCAATTGCCCCAGTAGCAACATTCACAGATTATGGTTTAATTTTAAAATATACATCAAAATATGGTGATTTAGTTCCAGGTTGCTCCACCAGAACCTTTAATATCAATATGACATGTGATAGTAATACAGAGTTTTTTTCCGATGAAAATTTAAATAACGAATCACCAATTTGTGTATATAACGCCAACGTTGTCACCAAATATGCATGTAAAACTTGTTCTCATTTAAATGATTGCAATGAACATGGTGTCTGTAATCCAGGTGCTGGTAAATGTGTTTGCAACGATCAGTTTACAGGTGCCACATGCACAGAATCAAGGATAAAAGTCGACAGTGTAGACCCATCCACTATTAAGGGTGGTTTAGTCTCTATCCACGGTTATTTTGGTACTACATCAGAAAATCTTGCTGTAACTATTGGTAGTCAAAATTGTGTAATCAATTCGGTCAGTAAAGTTTTAATTGTTTGTACAATTGGTGAAGGTGAGGGTACATATAGCGTTTCAGTGGATGATAATGGTTATGGTGATACTTTGGCAAATGGTTTTACTTATCAATATCTTACATGCAATCCATCGTGCAATGCTCTTCATGGTGTATGCGATAAATATCAAGGTAAATGCGATTGTGATAACCAATCTTCTGGTGATGATTGTTCCCAATCGAGAATTAAAATCGATAGTGTCGAGCCAGTAACTATTAAAGGTGGTGAAGTTTTTATTTTTGGTTATTTTGGAACAACTACTCCAAATCTTGCTGTAGATATTGGCGATGAGGAGTGTGAAATCACCTTTGTAAATACAACTTTAATTAAATGTACAATTGGTGAAGGTGAGGGTACATATAGTGTTACCGTAACAGATAGAGATTTGGGTAATACTTTGGCAAATGGTTTTACTTATCAATATCTTACATGTGATCCATCGTGTAACGCTCTTCATGGTGTATGCGATAAATATCAAGGTAAATGCGATTGTGATGATCAATCTTCTGGTGATGATTGTTCCCAATCAAGAATTAAAATCGATAAAGTTAGCTCACCACCAGCCGAAGGAGGTATTATAACTATAGAGGGTTATTTTGGTACAACTACAGAAGATTTAAAAGTTTTCATAGGCTCTGAAGAATGCTTAGATTTAATTGTATCCAATATTTCAATTAATTGCACCATAGGTCCAGGTAGAGGAAAGCATAATGTCACTGTAACCGATAGAGATTTGGGTAATACTTTAGAAAATGGCCTCACTTATCAAAAATCATTATGTGATCCCGAATGTAGTTTAATCCATGGTAAATGTAACGTTTCAACTAAAAAGTGTGAATGTGATACTCAAACCAATGGTGATCAATGCCAAAAATCAAGATTATATATTGGCTCAGTAGAATCCACAACTGTTAATGGTGGTACTGTATATTTATATGGCTATTTTGGTACTATTACCCCTCAATTCAATGTCACCATTGGCAAATTAGATTGTAATAATGTTCACAGTTACAATGACTCAGTTATCAGCTGTCAAGTTGGTGCAGGTACTGGATTCCAAAGCGTAACCATTAACGACAAAGATTTAACAGCATATGGTAAAGATTTATTCAAATACATTAAGCTCAGCTTTGACTGTCCAAACAACTGTTCAAATAATGGTGAATGTGACACCAAAATAGGTTCATGCAATTGCAGCGATGCATATACAGGTTTTGATTGCAGTTCTAAAATCAACAAAGATAAACCATCTATTCCTAAAATTGACTTAAAGACTGGTGCTTCATCAATTTCAAACGAAAAATTAAATTATCAACTTAATATTATTTCATTGGTCGAGGTTTCGGTTGATGGTAGTATTGTCAAAGAACATCCATTAAACAACACCGAAAATATTATAGCATCAATTATCGAGGAAGGTGATGGATTAACTAAAGGTACCATAGCATTGTTTTCACAATATATTTCAAGTGTAAATTGTACAGTAGAATACACAATCGAAGAAATAATTGGAGGAAAAAAGAAAGATTTCGAGTTTGCAGGTATTACATTCTCAGTGGATTCTGGTTCATTAAAAACAGGTATTTCAATAAAAAACTATCAATATGAAAGTGTTTTAAATACACTTCAATTAAGAATTAAATCAAATTACGAAAAGGAATCACTTTCAAATGATTGTAACTCTGAAGAATTAAAAGTAACAGACCAATTAGATAATGATTCAAATTTTAACTATTTACAGGTTTCAAAAGATTCTAAAAATGTAGTCTCAAGATTCATTGGTAGATTAATTTCAGATGGAAGGGTAACACCAACTAGAACATCAGTTGTATCAACAAATAATGAAACTTTAGAATTAATTATAGGTTTAAATTTACCACAGTAAGTTATTGTTTAATAGATTATTACCAATTCACATCGAATCTCTTTTAAAACTATTATTAATTATATTATTTCTATTTTAAAAAAGTTGTGTTGATTCATGTATATTAGATCCAGATTTTGGAATGCTTGTATCAGGAACTTATAAAGATAAATGTGGATCGAAATCAAATTATAAAATAATTACAGTAGCTGTGGTTGTTCCATGTGTTGCTATTGCTGCAATAGTTGTTGTTGTTGCAGTTCTTTATAAAAAACATTACCTTCGTTTTAAGTTATTCAAAAATAGTATTACCAACAAACCCAGAGAAAGAAGAAGTTTCCATTTATAAATTCTAATCAATTATTATAAATTTTGTAAATAAAAGTAATTAAATTAAAAATTAAAATTTATATTTAACTAAAACAAAATAAATGGATATTAAATTAGATTTATTTAATACCATTATTATTTTTTTTTAATGTTTTTTTCTTTTTTATAACAATTAATAATATTTTTGATTTTTTTACTTCTAAATTATAGTTTTTAGATGATAATAAATTAATTTTTGTTATAAAAATATCAGTTTTAAATTTTTCGAAAATAATACAAAAATTTTTACAAAAATGTATTGGGGGTGTCGTCTAAAGGTAAGATACGTTCTTCGCAACAAAGAAAGAGCACGGGACAAGGGATCGATACCCTTCTCCTCCATATTTTAATTTAGTGTATCTTCCCGGAGATAATATTTCTTTATGTTTTCCTAATCACACACGAATTGACGTTACTGCCCAACTTGTATGCAATGTGGCAAAACTTATAAAAGTATTAAACATATACCAAACAAAAATAAACACAATAACAAACTGATGACTAAAATCTGGAAGAAAAGTCAATCGGTCACTCGGCATAACAAGATCAAGTGGGGGTATATCAATTAAAAATAAATCATACAAAATCCCAACAGATGGTTAAATAAATATGGATTACAACAACACCAATTTTCACAAATCACACTTCCAATGGAACTATAAAGCATTTGACTTCGATTTAACTAGATGTTTCGCCTATAGAAATGCTATAACCTTAGTATTCCATCATATTTGGATTTGGTTATGTAAAGAATTATACGACGAGCAAGAAAACACAATTAAAGAACTTGAATATATTACATTAAGTTTTAGATTACAACAACTTAATCACAAAATGGACTAAGTTAGCCACTTTAGACTACATAAAAGGTTTAAAAGAAATCAAGAATAAACAAGCCAAACAACCACAATCAATCACCAACATCAATGAAGAATACTTTTTTCAATATCAATTTATAACCAAATATCAATAGTTTAGAATATTTCCTCTAAAAATTTATATTAAAAACATTAAATAAAATTTATTGATTAATTTAAAGCATTTTCTTTTAACTATTTTCACTTTTAAAAAAAAAAAAACTTTTAAAGTATAAATAAATCAATAAAAAATAAATATATAGAATGTATATTATTA
The DNA here is from genome assembly GCF_000190715.1 of Dictyostelium purpureum. Lineage (NCBI taxonomy): Eukaryota > Evosea > Eumycetozoa > Dictyosteliales > Dictyosteliaceae > Dictyostelium > Dictyostelium purpureum. Next base: position 32,765 of record NW_003519535.1, on the reverse strand, counting down.
ATAACATGTTAGAATCCGAGATATCTAACATAGAAAATAAAAATTATATTATTTTTAAGTTAATTGTGAAATTAAATACAAATTTATTTTTAAAATTTTCTAACTTCTTTTTTATTACAAAAAAGCAGTTTTGTAAATAAGCACAATATTTAAATTTAAAAATACATGTAAATGAATTTATTTTTTCAATAAATAATTCTTTTTTATTTATCAAAATCTATTAATACATAAAAATATAATAAATAATTACATTAATTATTAGAAATATACAATTGATAATAAATTATTTATTATAAAGTATTATCTTATTTCTTCTTTTTCCATCAAAAAATTCAAGAAACATAATATAATATTAAAAACAGGGTATGAAATTTTTAAATATTGATGGCAAAACTTGGTAAAAAATGCATTGTTCAACTTAAAATAATTCTCAAATAGAAAAATTAGAAAGTGGGTGTATTAAATCAGAATTCAAAGTTAAACTTGATTAGAGATCGAAAAATATAGAAAAAGAAATTATATTGAAAAAAATTAAAATAATAAATAAATTTGAATTAAAATCGTGTTAACTTTTTCTCATTTAAGGATATGACTTGTCTTAAACAATTAAATAAAAAACTGGAGGTGGGTGATTATAATGCTGGATCAGATTTTGTATAAATTGTCAACTACAAGATTTTCTATTTCCTTCAATTAGAATGGAGAAAAGGTTTATTAAATTTACAAGTAAATTAAAAGATTTAAATTTTGATGTGTAACCGGACCAGGCAAACACATAAGTCATCCCCTATCAAAAATATCCTCATTGGTGTAGTCGGTAACACTCTAGTCTTTCACACTGGTACCTCGGGTTCGATTCCCGAATGGGGAGCTTTTTTAATGAATAAATCTTCCCGGAGATTTGACTGTTTGGAAATTCGAGGGCACATCAAAAAAGCAGTATCCCAGTCTCTGAAGTTTCCGAATCTAGTTATTTTCTGAGGATTTTACTGATTAATTTAAAGCATTTGCTTTTTTATTTTTTTCCCTTTTTAAAAAAAAAAAAAAAAAAAAAAAAAAAAAAAAAAAAAAAACCAATGAAGAATAGAGAAAATTCGAAAGAAGAATAGAAAGAGCATTGATTTTTTGCCAGAGTGTAGTGCCCAACTTGTATGCAGTGTGGTAAAACTAATAAAAAAAAAAAATAAAAAAAACATTGTAATATATAATCATCAAAATTCACTTTATTATTTATAACCTTAATAGCCAACCCCCAATTCTTCTTAAAATTTTATAAATATACTATCTCTTACAATAATAATATAAATTATATCATTAAAAAGATTTTTTTAAAAAAAAAAAAGGAAAAAATAAAATAAAATTTATATGAAATAATTTATGTTTATTAATATTTATTTAAATTCATTGACAAAAGAGTTTTTTATTTTTTTAATTATTAAGGAAAAAATCAATAATAACCAATAATAGTTATTTTAGATAAGGAAAAAAAAATTGTATTCAATTATTTTTTTTTAATCATTTTATTTTAAATGAGTTTTATGAATATACACTTTTTTTTATAATTTTTAATCTGCTTGATAAAGATTCAGGTATTGGATGTGAATATTGTATATATAGTTTTATTTCGGTAACGGATTGGGGAATAGTATCTGATTCTAATGGCTGGTTAAATTTATAGCCAAGGGTCAGTTTGGTAAGAGATTCGGGTAATTCACCTACTTTTAGAGGATGATTATTTCCTATTGTTAAATCAACTACTGAGTTTGGAATAACTCCATTTTGAAGAGGTGGTTGTGCTGTTGGTAATTTTAAAATTTTAACTGATGACGGAATTGAATTGGCATGAAATTCAAGAGGATGTTCTCCAAAATGAAGCTTTGTGATTGATGATGGTAAATGGTATTGTAACAGTTGATTGTTGTAACTATTTAGTGATAAAAACTGCACAGAATTTGGAAATAAATTATAACTGAGATTATGATTATATGATGATAGTTCTAAATGTATTACGTTTGGTGGTATTACTTGTGGTTCCAATAGATGGTTATATTCCATTAAACATAGTTTGGTTAATGATGATGGAAGTATATTTGGCTTTAAAAGTTGGTTGAAATGGATCATAAAAAGAATTTTTAATTGTTTTAGTGATAATAGAGAGCTTGATATTGGATGGTTAAAGTGATTAAAACTAAGCTCGGTAATTGTTTTTGGAAGCAAACCATGTGGTATTGGATGATTATATTTTGATAACCTTAATATTTTTAAATGGGGTGGAAGAATATTGGGTTCAAATGGATGATTATATTCGTAGAGATTTAATGTGGTACATGTTTTTGGTAAGTCACCAACCTTCAAAGGCAATTCGAATGAGTCTAGTGCTAATTCTACAATTGAGCAAAAGGAACCAGGAATAATATTTTTTGAAAATTGATATAGGTCTAAATACGTTAATGAGTTTGGAAAAGTGCCAATATCGATTTCTTGATCAAGCTTTAAGGACAAACTGGTAATATTTGGTGGTAACATATTTGGTTTGAGTGGTTGATTATAACTATAGAAATCTAATTTTGTAACGCTTGATGGAATAACTGATGCAAAGTCGATTGGTGGAATATATTCATTGTAAATGTACAAAATGGTAACAGTTGGTGGAATATCACCATGTTTAATTGGCATGTTAAAAGAACCTGAAAATACCAACTCCGTTGTTCCATAAGGTATCACTTTTCCACGTGGCTCTAATGGTTCGTTAATATAGATTCCAACTGTGCTTGCATATCTTCTATGTGGATGGTATCTAAGTTGATCCATTGACTCTGTTATATTTATAATATTATTTATTTTATATAACCTGTGGTGTCTTTGAATTTCACTTAGAAGATACACATTCCTCCAAACTGAAAAAAATAATTGATCAAAACTATTATTATTTATCATATTGTTTAATTATTTATCATATTACTTCTATTTATTAATAATAAACTTAAAATGAATAAAAAAAAATAAATTTTAAAAAAAAATCAAAAAAAAATTAAAAAAAAAAAATTTTGGAAAAAAAAATTCAAAATTTTTTTTTCACCAAATCAATTATTTTTTTATAAAATCTTTTATAATAAAATTTTTGTGCAGCTTTTTTTTTAGTTTATAAACCAATTAAGTTCATTATTATTATTAAACAATACTTAGATACCAATCCACGTTTTCTCCATTTTTTCTATTGTATTCAAACCTTTATACTAAAAATATATTCAAATAACACAAAAATGTTGCAACATTGTTCAAAAAAAAAACATTAATTTTTTTGTGATCAGTTGATAAAAAAATATCTTTTTTTTTTTTCTTTTTTTTTTTATTTTAAATTTTTATTTTTGAATATTTTTTATATTTTTATACACCCACTTTTTTTTTATTTAAAACTTGTAATATTTTATAATAATTACTTTATAAAATAAAAAAAAATGATTCCAAATACCAACAGAGTGCCAAATTCAAGAATCGAGTTAAGAATTAGTTGCAGCCATTTAAAGAATCTTGATGTGGTCTCAAAATCCGATCCACAGGTTTCAATTCACGAACAAAAAGGAAATTGTGGTCTAGTTAAATATTTAGGAAGTACAGAGAAAATTAAAAATAATTTAAGTCCAGACTTTAAGAAGCCAATTATGATCGATTATTTCTTTGAAGAAGTTCAAAATCTCAAATTTACCTGTGTCGATATTGATGGAGAAATAGTAAAGGCTGATGAAAATGATAAAATTGGCACATTTGTATGTATTATTCTTTTTTTAATTATTTTAAAATTTTTATATTAATTTTTTTTTTTTTTTTTAAAAAAATTAGGAAACTACATTAAGTAATATATTATCAAGACCTGGTAGAAGAATGGTTGGTGAATTAAAACATAATGGTAAAACTACTGGTAATATCTTAATTACTGCTGAAGAGCTCCAAAATACAAATCATGATATTTATCTTAGAATGGAAGCTTCAAATGTTGATGCTAAAGTAATTATTTGTTCATTTATTTTATTTTATAAATTTATCAATTACTAATATTAAACATTTTATTTTATATATTTCTTTAGGATTGGAATGGTAAAAGTGATCCATATTTCAAAATTTATAAAGCTGTTCAAGGTGGTGGCGCCCCAGTATTGGTTTATCAAAGTGAAGTTATCAATAATACTTTGAATCCAGTTTGGAAACCAATTTATATGCCATTAGAATCATTTAATGGTGGTGATATGTTTAGAGATTTAACAATTGAGGTATACGATTATGATTCAATTGGTTCACACGACTTAATCGGTATTGTTCATTTAAATGCAGATCAAGTACTCAGAGGTCAAAAAGAATTCCCAATTATTAACCCAAAGAAAGTTAGCAAATCAGGTTACCACAATTCAGGTATTTTAAAGTTCTATGATGCTAAATTAGAAAAGAAACACACATTCCTCGACTATTTAGCAGGTGGTTGCGAAATTTCATTAATGGTTGCAATCGATTGTACAGGTAGCAATGGTTTAACTTCTAGTGTACATTCACTTCATTACAATACCCCAGCACAACCAAGTCAATATGCCCGTTCTATTATGTCAGTAGGTTCAGTTTTAGCTCCATACGATTCAGATGGTATGATTGATGTTATGGGTTTCGGTGGTTCATTCGCAGGCAGTTTTGGTGTATCACATTGCTTCCCATTCTCTTTTGATACAAATATACCAGCAGCAGTTGGTGTTCAAGGTGTTTTAGGATTATATACCGAAAATATTAGAAAGATTTCTTTCTCAGGTCCAACCAATTTCAGCGAAGTTATTCAACATGCAATGAAAAAAGCATCAGAAGGTCAAAACCAACAAAACCAAAAATACACTGTACTTTTAATTTTAACCGATGGTGAAATTTCAGATATGGACGAAACCGTTAGAAATTTAGTAATTGCTTCAACTATGCCATTATCAGTCGTAATGTAAATATTTCTTTAATTTTTTTATTATTTAAAATTTTTACTAATCCTTTAATTTATAGTGTTGGCGTAGGTTCAAGTTCATTTGATAATATGAACAGATTAGATGGTGATGATGGTACATTAAAAGATTATAGTGGTAATAAAGCAAGCAGAGATATTGTTCAATTCGTTCCATTTACAGCATTCTCATCAAATATCGATTTATTAGCACAAGAAACCTTAAAAGAAATTCCAGGTCAATTACTTTCATTCTTTAAAACTGTTGGTTTTGTACCAAATCCACCAAGACAATATATAGCCCAACCAATTCTTGCCCCAATTCCACCACCAATTGCTCCACAATAAATATCATGTCAAAAAAATTGTATTTTTAAAATTAAACAATAGATTTATTCAAATCCTAAATAAAAATATTAAAACTATAAAACTTTATTTTATTTTTTTTAAAGTGTGGTTATAAAATAATTAAAATATTTTTAAAAAAAAAGAAATAATATTATGTTTCTACCCTATTATTTTTAGAACACTTTATTATTTTTCATTTGTTATGTGTTTTATTAAGTTTTTATTTTTATAAAAAAAATTATCAGATTAATCGATAAAATTATTTTAACACAAAAAATAAAAGTTAATTATTTTTTTAAGATAATAAATTTTTTTATTTTTTTTATTTTTTTTATTTAAATATAAAATAAAATGATAATGTTTTTTTACAAATTTTTTAGTTTATTTATTATTATTATTATTGTATTAATTATAATTCTAAAGAATGGAGGAATCAAATATTGATCCATTTGGATTTTTATTAAATTATAATAAACTATATTTTAAACAAAAATCAAGACACTCTATGTGGTATCAATTCTTTTGTCCCATAGAGTTACAATTTAATGTTTATGACTCTAATAACAATGGTAAGTAATAATATTTTTTTTTATAATTTTAGTTATATTTTATTAATTTTAGATTTATTATAATTAGTTATTTTAAAAGCAAAAGAAAATGAACAATCTAAATCTAATTTATTTTTTTGTAATACTAAAAGATCATTAAAAATGTCAATCACTACACCATGGAATGATCAAGAAATTTTAAAAATAAAAAGAAACTTTCATTGTTTTAGTAAAGGTTTTTTAGGATGCTGCTGCATCGAATCTTGTTATCAAGATTTTAATATTTTTAATGGTAAAGATACAACCAATGCAGGAAATATTATAGGAAGAATTAGAGAAGATTTTTCATGTTGTGTCCCTAAATTTACTGTTTTTGATGAAGATTCAAATCCACAGTTTAGTATAATAGGAGAGTTTTGTAATATGTGTAAAAGCTATCACTACACTCTTGGTATTTATAAATATAATGAATATAATATACTAAACGATGTAGAAGAAGTTGGTACAATTTATAAAGATTTTTCTGGTTTTAAAGAGTGTGTCTCTGAATTGGATAACTATACCCTAACATTTCCACCAGATTCAAATGGTAAACAAAGAATATTGTTTGTTGCATGTACAATTTTTATTGATTTAATGTTATATAGTTCTGGAAGTAATGATAAATCATCTTTTGCAAATTTACAATAAACTGTATACTGTGTATATATAATATATATTCACTGTTTTCTTTTCAATTTCTCTAATTTTAGTTTTTATTTAAATTAAAGAAAAAAAATATTAAAAATGAAATATAATAATAATAAAATTAAAATTAAAATTAAAATTAAAAAAAAATAAATATAAATAAAATGAAAAAGAAATTTTATATTAAAGTAATTGTTAAATCACTTTTCGATATATTATTTAATAAAAAATTTCTAATAGTTTTTATTTTTTTATTATAATTGTTTTAAATTTATAATTAATTAATTTGGTTTATAAAAATATTGATTGGTTCTAATTGTGCTTGGATCTTTTTTACCAGTTAATGGAGGGCGAATATTTTCCATAATTTTTGATTTAAATCTATAAATTGTTGCTGCGGTTGTTTTGATGGTGAATGAACATTAAAGTTTAGCGGACTTTTAGAAGTGGTGAGTTTTGATATTCCCTAATTTGGTCAATAATTACGAAAGCTTCAGTGTTTTTTACCTTCTCTTCTAAAATTATTTTATTTATATCATAGCTGCTTGGCCAGAGCGAACTAATGATATTCATAAAATAATTAATTAGATTGATTGGCTTCATTAATGTTAACTTGATATAAATATTTGATGACAGGCTTTGCATTACGACCACATATACTAAAAATACAACAGATATTGCACAACTTGGCAAAGTTGGTCCCAAATTATTTGATGAGTTCGGAATATATACCTCTTGTTACCACTTTATCAAAAAAAGAGGTTGATGAAACATGATTCTACATTATCGGATACAATAGACTTTACTACTTTGTCCAGAGATTACGCACAGCTTGATGAAGCAGATTCGGTACTTCTACCTTTGATAAACAAATAATTCACCTCCTGGTGTAAAAGATTCTTAAGCACTACTTGATAAAATGAGTTCTACACGCAACTGATTCTAAGCTACCAATATATCATACACTTCTCGAATCAGGCTCTGTTTTATTACCACTAAATAAAATAGGTTACTGTACTTGATCTACACTAAATATAATAAATATTAATTTGTGTTAGTATTATGTTCATCTACGAATCCCATTTTTATATTGATTTTTTTTTTTTAAAATAATGTGCTTATTTACTTACTTTAAGGCTTTTTAAAGCCATTATTATTTTTTTGAAATATTTAAATAAAATTAAAAAATATAAATTTTTTTTTGGATAAAAAGAAATTTTAAAAAAATCTAAAAAATAAAATTTTTTTAAAATTTAAAAAAAAGATAACTAAAAAATAAATAATTAAGACAAAAAATAAAATAAAAAGATTATTAATATATAGTTTGATATTAAATGAAAATATAAAGATAACCTACCTAAGTTATAATTTCTACTATATAGGAATACACAACCGGGCGACTATCAATAAATCTTGAACTGATTACATATAATTCGCTAATTGCTCAACCATTGAGCTACTAATTAAAATATTGCTTGGACCACCATTTGACCAATTACTTTTACTACTATTTGACCCACCAATTTGAACCACTATTTGATAACCAATTGACCGGTTAATTGAACCCACTTTTGAATTACGATGTGAAATACCACTTGAACCACTATTTGACTGATTAATTGAACCACACTTGATCGATTACTTCAACAACCATTTGAATTACGATGAAAATTACCACTTGAACCACATTTGACAGGTTATTTGAACCAACATTAGAATTGTGATGTTAATTACCACTTGAACCACACTTAATAGATTACTTGAACCACCATTTGGACCTTAAATTGAATTTGCTATAGGATTTTTGATACGTTTGGACAATTGTTTTTCAGATGCTGCTTATAATATTTCCAGATGACTATAAAATTTTAACCAGATGACATTTTCTGTCTATAAATTATTGATTAGGTGTACTAATACCGAAATTTATAAGACCAATGCCAAAACATGCTGTGACAACAGCGAAATCTATTGTATTAAAAAAAATGAATTAATAAATTATAAAAAAATTATAAAAAATAAAAAAATAGAAAATATAATTATTTACCTTTAATGTTTTAAAAAATACCTCGAATAACTTAATTGGACCATGACTTATTAATTAATAAGTTGGCGTAAGGAACCATAGTGTTGCTCTGCATGGTGAGACAAGATAATTGCTCTTGGGTTTTCAATTGAACGTGGAATAATTTCAATGATAAAGCTGCTGTTGGATTCAACTGATGAAATTATGGTAATTTGGGATTTGAAAACTTCAGCAGCGGCAATTAATGTCAAGTGGTCTCCCCATGTACCCCTTCTTGCCATTTGGTTACAGTATCTATTCCAATTTGTAGTATTGGCAAATTGGGATATTTTTGCACCATTTGAAAGGGTTAAATTTTTATTTTTAATGAGCCATGTAGCAATAGCTCTTCTAATCTCGGCACTATGGTTTAAGTCGCCATAAATTTGGTCAGATAAGGCATGCATCTGACAATTGCCATCCCCTGGGATGTCTCTACTGTTCACTAAATTGTAGAGCTCTAAACGTTCATTTAAACGGGTTATAGCTTCATCTTCAGGTGGTGGACGTGGAGTATTGACTGTCCCTGAGTCAATATCCATAGATTGTGGTTCCTGTTGTTGTTGTTGTTTTTCATATGCATCCATTGCTTGAAATAGCTTTTTATAATCTGGGATTGATGCAGTATGTTTTGGTTGTGATTGTGGTTGTGGTGATTGTGGTTGTTGGTATGGGTGTGATTGTGGTTCTGGTTCCTGTTGTTGTTGTTTTTCATATGCATCCATAGCTTGAAATAGCTTTTTATAATCTGGGATTGATGCAGTAAGTTTTGGTTGTGGTTGTGGTAATTGAGGTTGTGATTGTGGTTGTTGGAGTGGGAGTGGCTGTGGTTGTGGGAGTGGTTGTGGGAGTGGGAGTGGTTGTGGTAATTGAGGTTGTGATTGTGGTTGTTGGAGTAGGATTGGTTGTTGGGGTGATTGTGGTTGTTGGAGTGGGAGTGGCTGTGGTTGTGGGAGTGGTTGTGGGAGTGGGAGTGGTTGTGATTGGTTTTGTTGTGGTGGGTTATTTTTTTTATGGAACTCTTCATAAAATTGGTCGTCGTAGAAATAGTCTTCGACGTATTCGGTTCCATCTGGGTAGTAGTATTTGGTGGTGTTATTTCTGGTTTTTTTAAAAAACCAATAAAAAATGAACAAAACAACAAAACAAATAATTACAATACTATACATTTTTTATAAATTTCAAAATTTACAACAAATAAAAACACTACTTAAAACTAAAACAAAAATAAATAATTGTTATTATATTTTTGAGGATATATTAAAAATAATTTATTTACAAAATATTTTTTTTTTTTTTTTTTTTTTTTTTAATATATAAATAAAATATTATTATTTACAAAAAAAAAATAACTAATATAAAATAATGTAATAAAATAATGATTATGCTATGAGTGAAGTTGTGTGAAATGTATATAAAAAAATAGTGTGTGTGGTTATGAAAGCTATTATTTTTAATTAAAAAAAAAAAAAAAAAATTTTAAATTTTAATTTTCAATTAAAAAAAAATATTAAAAAAAATTAAAAAAATTTAATTAAAACAATACATTAAATAAAAAATTTATAAATTGCGAACTTAAATTTTATATAGATTACCTTATAATCAATTAAAATAATAAAAATTTTATCTTTATAAATAATTTCAAATTTTAAGAAAAAAAAATTTCCCAATTAAATGAGGTGCTACAATATTTAGGTAAAAATTCATCAACACTTTTAACAAAAAGAGTATTCAGAATCAGAATTTCAGATTCATAGATTGATAGAATAATATATAAGAGGTAATTAATTTTAGTTAAAGAAAATAAATTTTTTTATTTTATAATTATATAATTTCAATCAAAAACTTATTTAATTTTTTTTTTTTATTTATTTCAACATTTCTTTAAAATATTAATTTTTATTTTAGTAAAATAAATAATAAATATAATAATTATTAATAAATAATTAAATAATAACCCAAGTATAATATATAGATAATTCAGAAAGATTAAGATTTTTAATTAGCACATAGAATAGATTAAGCAGATTTCAATCACCATATACAGATAAGCACTTGCATTATTTAAATCAAAAATTTTATGAAATGGGGAATTGGACCACATCAATCTAAACAATTTTTTCATTAATATTAATAACTATAATTATATAAAAATAGAAAAATAATATTATATAATTCTTTAATATAGAAATCACATCCTAAAAGTATTTAATTAAATAAAATAAAAAAATAATATATTCTTTTATTTTTTTTTACCTATTTTCTTTTTTTTCTTTTTTTTTGTGAAACTATTCCTTTTCTATTTTTTATTTAATTCATTTTCTTATTAATTTTAAATTTTAAAATTAGTATAATTATAATGTTGATTATTATTTATACTATATCTATATTCATATTAAATATGTCTCTGGATGATGAATTATTTATATTATCATCAGGGTCATGGAATATTGATTATTAATATTATAATGTGTTGAAATTGAAAGAATTCGAATTAATCTTTAAAGTTTTAAAATTAAATATTAGTTTCTTTTATATTTACAATATAATAACAATTATATTAATATTAACATTATAATTTAAATATTTTATTTATTGTGGTGCGATTGGAGGTGGAATTGGAGTGATGATTGGTTGAGCAACAAATTGTCTTGGTGGGTTTGGTGCAAAACCAACAGTTTTAAAGAATGAAAGTAATTGACCTGGAATTTCTTTTAAGGTTTCTTGTGCTAATAAATCGATATTTGATGAGAATGAGGTGAATGGTACGAATTGTACAATATCTCTGCTTGCTTTTCTGCCGTTATAATCTTTTAATGTACCATCATCACCATCTAAAGTAACCATATTATCAAATGAACTTGAACCTACACCAACACTATTTATAAATTATAATGAATTAAGTATTAATAAAAAAACTAAATAGAAATAATAATTAAAAAGAAATATTTACATTACGACTGATAATGGCATAGTTGAGGCACTAACTAAGTTTCTAACGGTTTCGTCCATATCTGAAATTTCACCATCGGTTAAAATTAAAAGTACAGTGTATTTTTGGTTTTGTTGGTTTTGACCTTCTGATGCTTTTTTCATTGCATGTTGAATGACTTCGCTGAAATTGGTTGGACCTGAGAAATAAATTTTTTCAATGTTTTGATTGTACAATCCTAAAACACCTTGAACACCAAGTGCTGCTGGTACATTTGGATCAAAAGAGAATGGGAAGCAATGTGATACACCTGAGCCTGGATATGAACCACCGAAACCCATAACATCAATCATACCATCTGAATCGTATGGAGCTAAAACTGAACCTACTGACATAATCGAACGGGCATATTGACTTGGTTGTGCTGGTGTGTTGTAATGAAGTGAATGTACATTTGAAGCTACGCCATTGCTACCTGTACAATCGATTGCAACCATTAATGAAATTTCGCAACCACCTGCTAAATAGTCGAGGAATGAATGTTTCTTTTCTAATTTGGCTTCAAAGAATCTTAAAATACCTGAATTATTGTAACCTGATTTTTTTGTTTTCTTTGGGTTAATAATTGGGAATTCTTTTTGACCTCTGAGTACTTGATCTGCATTTAAATGAACAATACCGATTAAGTCGTGTGAACCAATTGAATCATAATCGAATACTTCAATTGTTAAATCTCTAAACATATCACCACCATTAAATGATTCTAATGACATCTGAACTGGTCTCCAAACTGGGTTTAATGTATTTTTAATAATTTCACTTTGATAAACTAATGCTGGAGCACTACCACCTTGAACAGCTTTATAAATTTTAAAATATGGATCACTTTTACCATTCCAATCCTATAAAATAAAATGTTTAATATTAGTAATTGATTAATAAAATATAATATAATAAAATAAATTAACAAATAATTACTTTAGCATCGACATTTGAAGCTTCCATTCTAAGATAAATATCATGATTTGTATTTTGGAGTTCTTCAGCAGTAACTTCAATATTACCAGTAGTTTTACCTTTATGTTTTAATTCACCAACTACTCTTCTACCAGGTCTTGATAATATATTACCTAATGTAGTTTCCTATAAATAATAATATTGTTAATAAAAAATTTTGAAAATTTAATATTAAATAAATGTGTTTGTAATACATACAAATGAACCAATGGTATCATTTTCATCGATACCTGATAAAATTTTAACTTCACCATCAATATCTAAACAAGTGAATCTAAGATTTTGAACTTCTTCAAAAAAGTAATCGATAATAATTGGTGTTTTGAATTCTGGATTTAAATTATTATTAATTTTTTCTGTACAACCAACATATGTATAGTTTGCGCCTCTTTTTGTGAAAAGATTAACTACTGGATCTGATTTTGAAACAATATCAAGATTTTTTAAATGGCTGCATCTAATTCTTAATTCGATTCTTGAATTTGGAACCCTGTTTGTATTTGGAATCATTTTTAAATAATACTATTTAACTTATATATATATAAAAATTTTATATATTTTTTTTTAAAATATAATATAAAAATATAATACAAAAATATAAAAATAAATTAAAAATAAAACTGTCAATTTGATAGGTTTTTTAAAAAAAAAAAGTTTGAAATTTTTTAAAAATAAAAAAAATAAAATAAAAAAAAAAAAATAAAAAAAAGATATTTTTTGATGGAAAAGGGTTACACAAAACTTTGATCAACATACACCATTTTTTGGTTGGTTAAATTTTAGAGAAAAAAAAAATTAGAGACAACATTATTTTGCCCATTGTGCAAATAAAATCTATTTTTGTTTTTTTATTTTTTTGTTTTATGTTTATTTTTATTTATAAATTTGTTATAAGATATTTTATATTTTATGTATTTGTTTGAAGATATAAAAAAAAAAAAATTAATATTTTTTTTAATTATTTAAAAAAACCACCTTTTTTTTTTTTGGTTGGAAAATATACAAATTATTTTGAAACGTTCTATTGAATTTATTACTTAAACATTCAAGTGTATATATAAGAAATATTCAAGTTTATTTTATGTATGGATGTTTGTATGTAATTTTTTTTCAAGGTGGGAATATGTTATTTTCATCAAGGGTGGGAATTTAAATTGAGTCAAATAATATTTTTTTAAATTATTTTTTTTTTTTACAAATTAATTTTTTTTTTTAATTTTTTTATTTAAAAAAAAATATATGAAATTTTTATAATTATAAAACTACCCCACAATTATTTTTCACTGTATCCATCAATCAAATAATAAACTTATTATGATAGTAAACGAAGATAAAAATGAAACGTTATTTTTTGCAGTTATGCGAAATAAATTCATTTTTAATTTAATTTTATATTTCATCAGAAATCAAAATATCCAATATAAAGATATTAAAAAAGTGTATTGTGGTCATCGTAAACCATGGTCATCTATAACCTCTCTCTACTGGATGGTTATGAGAAAGCAGTTTCCACTCTTAGAAGATAAACTTCAAAGTGACAGATATTTACACATCAACCCACTTGGAATCCAAATATTTTTCGAAAGATGTTTCAACAGAAATATTATCTTAAAAATGTTAGAAAAGAAATTTTCAGAGTTATCAATCTCAGATTTAATAATGACATCAATAAGAAAAAGAAATTCTGTAGCATTAGAAATATTATTAGAAAAGAGAATTAAAGGCAATGGATTTGTTAATAATAATAATGATAATTCAAAGTATTTTTTACCAATTTACCCATCAACTTTTATTACCACTGTTAAGTTTTCAAATCATGAAATTCTAGAAATGCTCTTAAATCATTTGGATCAAGATGAGCGTAATACACTTATAACACCAATTAAATCAGACTTAATTAAAAATTCACTTTTAAATTTTTCATTTAAGGAAGATATGCTATTATTTTTATTAAATAATCCAATAATTTCACCATTTATAGAAAATAGTAATAAAAATAATGATAGCAATAAAATATCATTACCATTTTCACAATTTATGTCTTTCAAATCAATTAAATTAAAGAATCAGCTATTGGAATTAAATTTTGTAGAAATCCCAACCATCGAAATGATAAATGTTAAAGATGCAGCACGTTTATCAATTGAAGAACTGGAGTTAATATTAAGAATTAAGTGTTATATGGATAGAGAAGAAATCAAATGCCACAGTGAAACCATGGGTGACAATAGAGAAGAAATAAAGAAAGCCTTGTTAACGAAAATAATTAGAAAGTTCAAATCTGATGAATTATATTTAGAGTTTTTATGTCTTTATAACAGTGTAATTGAAGATCTCAGAACTGAAGTTGTAATGGCCTACACCTTTAATTATTTTGATGTTAATTCCTTAAACTTCATCATAAAGTCTTTCAGCGGTACTGACACAGAAAAAAAAGTAGAATATTCCCGTTTCGTATTTGAAAAGTTTTTAGAATCAACCAAATTGACAAATGACCAAAAAGAAAATCAAATTAAAGAATTTTTACAACTATATCTTGGTAGCAGTATTAAAAATCAAGTAGTATTTGAAGGATGGAACAAAATTATTGAAATTCTTTTGGGTCGTTTTGAAATATCAGTGCAAACTTTAGAATTTATCAACTCATCAAATGTTATACCTGCTTCTGAATACTTTAATTTCAAAAATCCTCAAGTAGTTCCATTTTCAAAATATAAATGGTATATAGAACTTGCATTAAAATCAAATTTAACATTAGATCAAATCAATCAAATTAACCAAGTGCCATCTCTAACTCAAAATGAATCAATAGATTTCGTTATTGAAAATTATGAATTTTATCAACTTGACACTAAAGAAATAAATCTATCAAATCTTTTCAAATCTTTGGATAATGTATCGTATTTTAGAAATAAATTGGAATCAAATGAAATCTATTCAAAATTAAAAGAGAACCTATTGAAACCTTCAATCTATATCAAAGCATTCTTCAGAGCATTGTCAACTTCAGATATACCATCTTTAATATTTTTTGAATCGATTATTACAAACACTCCACATTCTTCACAAGTAACAGCAACATCACCATCACTATATATTAACAGTTATCAAAGTGGTAGTATATGCTCTAAAGAACAAATAGGAACATTATTGGAATATTTAAATGAAAGAGGCTTCAAATATCTTTTTACAGAATCTATCTTTTTTGACTTTATCAATGATTTATTCCTTCAGTTTGATGATTCAGAAATTAAACAACTAAAAATCAACTTTAATCAATTCCCAGAGCAATCAATAAAGTTACTCTTTAGACATTTACAAAGATTTAGGTTACCTTTAATAAAGTTTATAGTTTCTCAAATGGATTTTGATAGATTGTTTGCAACTGATGACAAAGATGGCAGTAGTTGTCCAATTAAAGAACTTTTAGAATCAACTCTACATGAAATTGAATTACCCATTGGCTCTGATAATACAGGAATTATGAATTTTAAGAATTTATTTTCAATTATCTATTATTTGTTATTAAATATTCCCAAAAAGCATCACCATTATTTCGAATCAACATTCTTATATTTATACAAATCAATAATCACCACCTCCGATATTACACTAGAAGAAATCAAAGAAATCAATCAACTATACGAAGAATATCAAATAATAATTAAACCAACATTGTTCCATCTGGTACATTACCTTAAGGCTAAAGATCAAATTTTGGGATATTATCTATTAAGAATTTCAAATTTCTACACTTATTGCTCCAATCCAAACTCAATAACATCAAAACAAACTGAAGAGATGAATTCCGAGGCAACCAATGAACTTAATTTGGATTTGATATCAAAAACAAGTGTTAAAGATCTATTTATTTTATTAAAGAGTCGAATTGTGGATAAATATATTTATGGCCAAGAATCAGCAAAAGTTTTTTTAATGTTAAGTCAATTTGATTTATTTTTAGAAACCATATCTTTAGCCAAAGAATCAGTAGAAATCCCCCCTTTAGAAAGTATCGAACAAAGTCTTTCTCAAGTTTTAGATAAAGAATCACTCAAGAAACTATTGAACCAAAATACAATATTTACAAAAGAACCTGAAAATAAAAATCAACTGTTATTGATATTTTTCAAGTATCAAAGATTGGATTTGGTCGAATATTTATTACTAGATGAAAGCAACGGTCCCCAAGAAAGAGAACTTTACATTTCTTCAATTTCAAGTCAGATTTTAACAGATCTTATCAAAGACTATAATTTCGATACAATTAAATTACTTTCAAGCTATTCACCTCAAATATTCAAACAAATGACTGAAGTTGAATTTGAACTCTGCTTTTCTGTTGGCCATGTAGAAATGTATGACTTTTTAGCAAGAAATTATCAAGCTCCAGATTATAAAATCAACAACAAATCAATTCTAGCTGCAACCTCAAATAATGAACCTTTTATAATTTTAAATAATTTAAAAAGAATTACAAATAAGAAGGCAGTAACTGATTCATTTAAAACTCATAAAGATTTTAAATATTTAAAATTTTAAATACTAAAACATAAAAAAAAAAAATTTAATAAAACATAAATACAATTTACAAACTTAAACTTTTTATTTGTTTCCTTTTTTTTTTTTTTTTTTTTTAAATTTCAATTTTTTTTTCAATTTTTTTTTTTCAATTTTTTTTTATTTAAAATTATTTGTGTAGGTGATTATGCAACCAATTAATACAGAATTTAAATCCGATGAAAATCTACCTATTAGGTCACTTGGTATTCCAGCTTCAACAACTAAAGTTATTTTATCTAAATTTAACCAAACAATATCACCAGGATCTTTAAGTAATAATGTAGAAGAGATTCAATTAGGTGCATATAATCTACCATTCACAGAAGGAGCATTACCAGAGTCTATTCAGATTATCAATTTTAAAAAATTTAATCAAGTAATCGATGTTAACACAATCCCTGAAAAAGTACACACTATTAAATTACCAGATTTTAATCAAGTTATCAAACCATATACATTCCCATCATCAGTAACCACCCTCCATATTCCATCGTTTAACCAAGTATTAAAAATCACAAATTATTTTACAAGAACGTATCCTCCCTCAACTGACAATGAAGAAGACCCTTTAGAATATTTACCAAAATCTATTGAAAAATTAGAATTAAAATCATTTAACCAAGCTATTGAACCTAATACTTTTCCTGAAACAATTGTTGATCTCCGTTTACCATCTTTTAACCAAGAACTCCAAGTTGGCTCTATACCGCCCAATGTTATCCGCCTCGAGTTACAATCATTCATTCAAAAATTAAATCCTGGTTTCATTCCATCAAAAGTAGAAACCCTTGTGTTGGGAAATATCTTTGACAAAGCTTCATTCCTTCCAAACTCTATTAAACTTTTGACATTTGGTAATGATTTTAAAGATTTCGAATCTCTAATGAAAATCCCAGATTCTGTCAAATCTCTTACGTTAGGTACTAAAAACTCTACAATTACCGATGATCAGATAAAAAAATTTATTCCAAAAACTGTTAGATATATAACAATTAAACGATATAGCTAAATCAACTAAATAATGATAATAACTAATAATAATAATTAATAATAATAATCAACAATTATAATGATATAAAAATAATATTTTTTTTTTAAAAAAAAAAGATATTTTTTTAAAAAATTTTTTTTTACAAACTGTTTATCAAAAACTCGCCTATAATAATAAAATGGATAATAATGATTTCATTTCAAATATAAATCAAGACTTTCATTTGTATGATATTCCTCCATCAGCCATCTCTGTAGAACTACCAACATTTAATGGAATCATTCCTCCAAACTCAATTCCTAATGGTGTGCAATCAATAATAATGAATGAATTTAATCAAGTTTTCGATCAAGGAGTATTTCCAGAAAGTGTTTTATATATAAAGCTAGAAAATTTTAACCAAGTAATTAAAAAAGACACTCTTCCAACATCACTTTTAACCCTCTCGCTGCCATCTTTTAATCAAATTATAGAACCATTTTCAATACCTTCATCAGTTTGTGATCTAGAGCTTGATTCATTTAATCAAATAATACAACCAAACTCAATACAAATCTCGAGTCAAGTTATAGATTTACCAGCTTTTAACCAGGCTATATTAAAAAATTCATTCCCAGATTCAATTAAACATTTAATTTTAAAATCATTCAACCAAGTTATCTCACCCAATACACTACCACCAAAGCTAATATCAGTAAAACTAGAATCATTTAACCAAGAGCTTCAAATAGATTCACTTCCCAACACGATCACATCATTAGATATACCAGCTTTACAGAGTCTAAGCGACAATAGTTTACCATCATCAACTCTTTCTTTGGTCCTTGGTGAGAATTTCGATTTTTTAAAATATTCTTCAAAACTACCACCAAAAACAATGTATTTAACAAGTAGCTATAATTTCAAATATCCACTAACCAAAGAAAACGTTTTACCAAACTCTATCAATTCATTAATTTTAAAAAATTATAACCAACCAATAGTTGCTCAAAGCCTCCCACATACTATTGTAGAGATAGAATTAGGTTCAGATTATAGAGACATTGAGTCCTTATCTCACCTTCCACCTCGTGTACATACTCTTACTTTTGGTGTAAAAAACTGCGCATTATCCGATAGTCAAATTAAACAATATATTCCAGACAATGCTTATAATATAAAAATAATCAGAGCAAACTAAAAACAAAAATAAAAAAGCAAATCTTTAACACCTAATATGTTTTATCTTTATTTTAATTTTTTTATAAAACTTTATTTTAAACCTTATATTATTTATTCTCTATTTATAAGTTTTATTTCAAATTGGGATGGGAAACTTGTTAAACTGTAATCTATATAGGCGAAAAAAAAAATATTAGAATAATTGGTAATGCAATACATTATTATATATGATGATCCCTTACATTCTTTGAATAAAATTTTACTATTGTTATTTGAAAAAATAATAAAATTATTTAAAATATTAATTGTTATAGTATAAATCAATTGTGATGAAAGCTGATCACCTGGACATCGTCTTGCACCATTTCCATATACCATTAAGTTTGCATCATCATCACCACTGTTACCAATAAAACGATTATATCTGAACTGATTTGGACTTTCAAAGTACTTTTCATCATTATTTATTGATTTATAGTTTAAGATAATACAAGTCTAAGTAAATAATAAAACATTAGTATATTATTATAATTTTTATATTATTGCAAAAGATACATACACCTTCTTGAACTAAATAGTTTTGAATTTGAGTATTATTTGTGCATCTTTTAAATACAAGCGGATGGATTGGATGAACTCTCATTACCTCTTTAATGAAAGAGTTTAGTTTTGGGGTTTTATTTTGGAACCCATTTGATATGTATTGTCCTTTTTGAATTCCCAAAGATTGAATCTCTTGATATAATATATCTTGAAGATTTTCAGAACCAGTACTATTGTTAATTAATTCTAAAAGTACAAACTCCATTGTATTTGAAATTTCTTCTATACCAAACTCTAATAAATTTAAGATGATACCATATAAAGAGTCAAGATCGCCGTCATTTACACTATTGCTGCCACCTTTAAATAGTTCAACCAATAAACCCATGATATCATTTGTTGAGCCGCCATTGATATGCTTATTGTATTCATCCTTGACCATTTTTAAATTTCCTAATATTATTTCGAAACCCCTAGCTTTCTGAAAGAAGGCTCTAAATTTTGGTTTAAATCTTTCTAGATAATCGCCTATATGTTTATCAATAAACAAAGCTTTCTTTTCTAATTTGGCTAAAAACTCTTGATTGAAATCACTTTTATTGCTAAGAATATCTTCGTATGGGTAAGTTTTGTTAAATGTCATCTTGAAAAATACATTTAATACCAATTTTTTTAGATATAGTTTGGGATGTATCATTAAGTTGTTATCTTGGTGATACTGAAAAGCTCTAATCAAATTGTTTACTTGTTCTTCAATTTCTTGATCTACATCCATTACAGTTTTTACTTTAGCTAATGATTTGATTAAGTATTCCCTGTTTCTGCCCCATTTTGCTTGATCACTTGTAAATACAATATCATTATATCCAATACTACCATATTCATGAGATGGCTGTAAAGGCTTTGCATTAAAATTGCCACTATCATCCATTTGACGAATAAACTCTACATCCGATACCACAATACAGAATAAGCCACCTTTTAATAATCTGTAAACTCTTCCAAACTTTTTTCCAACTCTTTCTAACACCAAGTGTCGAGATGCACCTATATTTAACAATAAATTACCTAAAATTGGGATTGCAAATGGACCATTGGGTATTTTATTTCCATTTCTATCTGTTTTTTTATTGACCAAATACTATTAATGAAAATAATAAAAAAATTAATAATAATTCTTTAAAAGAGTAAAATTATAATACCTACAAATTGATACCCGATAAAAGATAATAGTAAAAATATTATAACTTTTAATAATATCATTCTTATATACTCTTTAATATATATTAAAAAAATAGTAATGAATTATATAATAAAAAAAAACAATAAAAAAAAAAAGATTTTAAAAAAAAAAAAAGAAAACAGTTTATTTATCCATTTTTCTATTTTGTAGATTTTACTGAACACCCATTAACACACAAAATATAATAAACATTAAAATGAACTGATAAAAAATTTTATTTAAAAGATTCTTTAATATTTAAACAAATGATCTGCATTTAATTAAAAAAATAAAAAAAAATAAAAAAAAAGAAAAAATAATTAAAACTTTTTTTTAAAAAATTAAATTAAAATATTAATATTTTTTTTGGGGGAAAGATCATTTTTTTATTTAAAAAAATAAAATAGTAAAGACCCCCATTTAAATTGATTAAAAAATAGTTAAGTTTTTTTTTTTCTTAAAAAAAAAGAAAAAAAACTTTCCAAAAAATTTCTTTTAAAAATAAAGATTTTTTTATTATGAGTTTACTTTTTTTTTTATTTATTAAAATTTTTTTTTATTCATTAAATTATATTTTTTAAAATATATCTATATATTCAATGGAAATAAACAGTCATGATAAATTTGAAACTATATTTTGGAAAGTTTTCCACAATAGATATATATTAACGCAAATTTTCAAGATTATGAAAGAAGACCCAATAGAATTAAATAAATATTATCTGGGACACCGTAGATGTTTTTCAAAAATCAGATCATTGGGGTGGCTATTAGAGAATGATAAATCATTCATGATATTAAAGATGAAAATGAGGGCAAAGGAAAAGTTAATAATAGAAAGATCTACAATTCTCAAATTATTTACACATTGCAATTTAGATGAAGAAACTATCAACTTATTTTTTGACAACTATTATAATGAACAATCTTATGGATCGGTAAAATGGCTTATAGAAAAATCAATAGAGAGTGGAAATGTAATGATTTTAAAATATCTCATTTCAAAATATGAATTTAGAATCAAAAGAAATCTTTTAAGACTTGCACTAACAAGTAACTCCATACAAGTTATTGAGTATTTATATAAAGTAATTGAGGAGCAAACAAAGCAGCAAGATGAGGAAGAAAAAGAGGAACCATTACCATTAACACTGCTTGTAAATAAAGTTGATTTAACCGACTATGATCCAGATCCATACAATTTCCAAGCTGAAACGTTCAAAAAAGGAGTTTTTTTATTGGCATTGCACAACCACAATCGATTTATAATGGAATATATTCTCAACAACCCCCAACTGTATGAAAGAGTAGATGGATATTGTAAAGTCTCAGAAAATGAAGTTTTTAAAATCTCTTCACCCTCTATCAAAATCAAAATATTAGAAATGGATCTTGTCAATATTTCAAACATTAAAAGCTTTTTATTTTCATTACAAGAATTATTATACGAAGATCAAGATAAATCCTCACAATTAATTTGCAAAAATAAAGTTGAATCACAAAGCAAAGAAGATCTTATTATCGAAACCATGAAATTTTATGTAACCCTAGTCTATATGATCAACAATGAAACAAAATTAGAAATACCAAATGAATATAAAGTAATTTTTCAATGCAAGAAATATAGTAACCAAGAAAAAGCTTCGAAACTAATTGAAATTTTGATCAAAGAAGTAAAGAAAAACAAAAAAACATCCATCGACAGCTCAATTATTAAATATTACTGGAATGAATTAAATGGAAAATCGCTCTATAGTTTATATCATTGTAATGCGAAGCAGCAAGACAAAGAAAGTAATGGCAAAAAGAAAGTTGAAAACCTGTTTGAAATAGAGAATTTAGATTTTTTATCAACTTTTGAATCGTGCAGTTTAAATGGATTACAGTATTTATTTGAAGTGGGTTTTGACTTTAGTGATCAACACAGTATTAACTCAATGAATTTATTACCTTCAGATTTCGAAAATGGTCGCAATAATTCAAGGGTATTAGATTTTTTAAAGTTATTTAACACAAAAACCAAACAACTATTAGAACATAATAAAATAGCCCAATTAAAAATTAAAAAAAGCAAAGCAAGATCAAACAATAAAAATAAAGAAGCCAATACACAACAATCAGAAATACAACATAAAATAAAACTACCAGACCAATTTATTAGAATGGTTTTAAGCTACTGCCCAATAGATATTTTAGAAGCCATTTTAGAAAATAAACTAATACCAGTCATGAACTTTGTAGAAAATAGAGATATATATATAAATTCAAATTCAATACAGACTTTACAATGGTTTATAGAAAATAAAAC
This sequence comes from Dictyostelium purpureum, assembly GCF_000190715.1. Taxonomy (NCBI): domain Eukaryota; phylum Evosea; class Eumycetozoa; order Dictyosteliales; family Dictyosteliaceae; genus Dictyostelium; species Dictyostelium purpureum. Next base: position 9,414 of record NW_003519535.1, on the reverse strand, counting down.
AATAGAAAAATCAATAGAAAAACTATCATCCATGAATTTACCAATACCGAAATCACCATTCTATACAAACAATGCAGAATTTATAGTAGAAAATGAAAACAATATAGATTTTATAATACAGCTTAATACCCTCAAAAAAAATTCAGATAATAGAAATAATAATAAAATAATACTATCAAATTTATTTGGCAAAATAAAGATTAAATTTAAGAATTTAGATCAATTAAAATACTATCAAAAAAATACCGGAGAAAGCGTTTCATTAATGTTTTTAGAATTATTTAAAAATAGAAAGTTAATTGGTGAAAATTTTAAAACCATTGAAGATCTAATAGAATGGTCAAATTATTTCGAAAGGGATCAATATAAAGGTTTTACACAAATAAACTATATACAACTTATAGATCTATATACCAACATTTATAAATTAGTATCAAGTGAAGGTGATAAGGAACTCTATCAGCTCATAGATTTTAATATTTCAAAATTCCCAGCTATTGATTTATTATTCAATTCATTGGAACTTTCAACAATTAAATTAATATTAGAAAACCAATATTTCAATATTGAAAATGAATATAGTCAACTCAATATACAATCATATATTAATGGTTTAATGCCAAACACCGATAATAATTTATACAATACTAAATTCTATGATAACCATTCAAAACTTAATTTCACATCAATTTTTTCATTGGCCAAATACCTATTGTTCAAGCTATCAGAGAAATCAATTATACTGTTCCACCACTACTTTAGAAAGATATATAAAAGAGCCCTAACCTGTCCAGATGCAACCCTATATAAAGTAAAAGAATTAGACGAACTCTATAGACAATTCTCTGTACCATTAATAGGTGAATTTTATCATCTATATTATTACCTAAAAATGAAATCGACAAAACTAGTTAAATATATAGAGTCTGCTCCAGTATTAAAAGATTATATCACAATTGTAAAGAAGTATGAAAAAAATGAAATTTGGATACCGCCAGATACCAATCTCAATTTAAACAACTCGAACTTCTCAATTAACTATCTTATCAACAATACTTTTGATGACATATTCATTAAATTAAGGTTCCACTTGACAGAGAGTTTAACCACCTTAAATACAATAGGTTATGAAAAAAGTTGGGAAAACGATTTAAACTTTTTAGCATCAATACACAACCTTGTAGTAATGGATGAAATTCTTTTAGCAATCGATTATAGTAGGTTCCCACTTAAAAATTCTTGGCTTAATAAATTTTATGAAAAAATTAATAATGTGTTTGAAGATCATCAAATCCAAAATTTAAAAACTATAATTTCAAAGGCTTCAAATAAATAAAAAATTAATAATAATCATTGATAATTATAATAAATTATCAATGAATATAATATTAATTATAAATAAAAAAATAATAAAAAATAAAAATAAATTTTCGAGATTTTTAAAAAAATTTCTCAAACCAAAATAATTTTTTTTCTTTTGTTATAATTTAAAATAATACAAATAATAATTAAAATGGATACAATAATACCAAAACCTCCATTTATTGAGTTTCTTGCAACTATTTCTCTAACAATATTTTTAGGATTTATAACATACACAACAAATGTTTTTTTAACTGTAATTATTTATATAATATTAAATATATATCCCATGATATCCATATGAATTTTAACTTTTTTTTTCAATTAAAAAAGCTAATAAATAAAAACGATGCACCTTTTCTACAAAGGGTTGCAAACTTTAATACAATTGGTTTATTAATTTTGTATTTTATAAATATGATAGCTTTTTTATTTTTACCATTTTTTTCTAAAATCAAACCTTTATCACTTATTATCGTTATTATATCTTTTACCTCACTTTGTTTATCGATCGAATCTTTTAAAGTAGAATTCTTAAGTTCTAAATTCATTATTACTTTTATAAAAATTTTCTTTGTACCGGTTTTATCAATGATTATTCATTCATCTTTTACCATCTCACTGTTTAAATCCAAATATTCCTATTTATTGTTAGTTGTGGTAAGTAAAACATAATAAAAACTGCATCATAAAAAAGTTATTAATTTTATTTTTTTATTTTAAAATACAGTGTATATTATCTCAAATAGTTACTAAATTATTCCCAAATTTCTTTAGAAAACTCCCATTCCTTTATGCAGAACCATTAGTTTATATTACATTATATATTATATCATTATATATAGATAACTATTTTTCAAAAGTATCAACAAATGCAGCTGCCTCATATAAGATTGTATTTATTGAAAAATATAATTTGTATTGTTTAATTTCTTTATTCATATCAATTGGATTCAATAATATACTAAAATTGAGTCTCTCTCCATCAATAGCTTTAATTGCCTCCATTACAGTTTCAATTTTTGCATCCTTTAGATACGGCCTTAATAATTCAATGTTGTTTATAATAAACCCTGCTGGAGCCGCTTTAGTCCTTCTTCTTTTAATGGGCCTAACATCTCATTTCAACTCTATGTTGTATTTGGGACTTAGAACCTGTAATTCAATTTTCATTGCAGGTTATACTATATTCTTAATGTTAAAATAAATAAAATAATAATAAATAAAAAAAATGTAAAAAAATATTGTTAAATTTAAATTTACATAAGATTGGTTTATTTTATTTAATGCTTTTAATTGAGATAATTAATAAAGATACCATTATTATTTGATTATTACTATATATTATAATTTTTATTTATTATTATATTATTATTTGATTATTTATTTAGAAACATTAATCGTATCACCATTTTTCATTCCAAGATCCTTTGGTGTTTGTGTCTGTATAACTTCTTTTGAACCATAAAAAAATCTGCAACCCTCGACCTCAGAGGTCTTTAGTTTAACAAATGCTCTTATTACTTTAGAAAGAGGGCTATCCATTGCAACACCACGAAAATTAGTAATTTCTTTAATTAAACTCCTGTTTTGTACAAATCCAATTGTAATTTTATTTGGATCTGATGATATATTTTCTTGATCCTGTTTTTGTTGTAGTTGTTTTTGTATTTGTGGCATTATATTCTGTTTATCTGTATTGTCATTATTTTTTATTGATGAATCCAATATTTGATAATTATTTTGTAAAGTGGGTGCAGCTTCACCTGTTTTTGTGGTATTATCTTTATTTTCTGGGGTTGGTATTTGTACAATGTTTAATTCTATTTTTTGTTTTTTTTTTTTATTTTCTTCTACTTCTTCTTCATCTAAAATGATTATGCTATCTGTTTCTAGTTGATGTTTTTTTTTTATTATTGAATTTTCCTCGGTATTATTTGCTTTTTCTTCCTGATCCTGTTTTTTTTGTTCTTCTTCAAATTGATTACTATTATTATTTTCTTCATCTAAAAATCCATCATCCCAGATTTCATTATTTGGTTTAACTAAAAAAAACTCTTTATAGTAATTAATGGTATCGTTAAATCGTTTTCTTTTTTCTTCAACTGATAAATCCTCTAAAATATCTGGACAGTAATGAACCCTTTTCTTGAATAGGTTGCAAAATTCTTCGTATCTAGAAGTATCTAAAATGTGAGTGGACCAAAAATAATTTATTAATGGTGGTGGATATGTTTTATCTGAATCCCCACCGTGTTCCTTTAAGATCTTAATAATTATAAAACGAATGTATTCTCTAACCAGCTATAAATTGGAAAATAAATTTAATAAACAACATTAATATATTATATTTATAATAATGATATTTATCATTATAGTAATAATTCCCTTATAACCCGTAATTTTTTTAAATTGTAATCCTTCCAGGCAATAGGAAAAAAATTAAACCTTTTTTTTTTTTTTCAATGAATTAAAAAAATATAAAAAAAATAAAATATTTAAAAAAAAATAAAAATTAGTTTTTATTGCAATGAAATTAATTAGGTTCTTATTTGTGTATATATAAAATACTTACTTTTTTAGTATAGTTTCTTCCAAAGCGAACGCTTCTTTACTAAATCCAGAAAGGGTTTCTAATTTATATGATTTTTTTTTTTGTCTGAATGGTGCTAAATTTTGTTCGAAAGACCTCTTCATTGTTGGTGGTGTTTCGGTTGAGGAATTTAAAAAACCATGGTCGCTTTTTTCTGGCCCACCATCTTCCTCCATTAAGTCTTCAGGGTCTATAATTTCTGTTATAGTTTGGCTTTCGATTCTCTTTGCTTTGTTGTATAATATTTTCTTGAGCATTACTATCATTTCCTCCTTAAGGGTTCCTGTTGGTACACTTCCGCCCCTTTTTCTGATTTGATACAAAAGATCCCGTACCTTTAACTCCTCAATAGGTACTCCTTTTATTCTATATTCTACTGATGGTTCCATATTTTTAGAAATAACTTTTATTTAAATAAAATAAAATAAAACACACACCAATAAATAAAAAATGAAAAAAAAAAAAAAAATGAAAATTTTTTTAAAAAAAAAGTTTTTTTTAAAAAAAATTAAAAAGAAAATATTAAAAAATAAAATAACAATAATAATAATAATAATAAATTTATAAATAAAATATATATTTTATAAAATATAATATAAAAATATAAATATAAAAAAAAACTCCAAGACTACATATGATTTACGTGAGTGGTGTTTTTAAAAAAAAAAAAAAAAAAACTAAAAAACTAAAAAAAAAACTGAAAAAATGAAAAAAAAAATTAAAAAAAATAATTGGAAAAACAATATTATGTTTTTAATCACCAAAAAAAAATAAAAAAAACCATCCTCAATCTATATTAGTAAACAAATTTTAATATCCCAAAAACAATTTTTTTTTTTTTAAAAAAATTTCAAATTTTTTTTAAATGATTTTTTTTTTTTTCATATTAAATAATTTATAATTGTAAAACTTGAATTTCAAAATACAAAAAACATCTTTTTTATTCAAGATGTTTTATCTTTTTTATTGAGAAAAATAAAATAAGTTCTATTTTTAAAGTTGGAATTTACATTCATTTATTCTTAAAAAAATAAATTTTTTTTAAAAATTATGAACCTATGAACAATCCAGGAATTTTTTAAACCGTTAAAAAAAAATATTTTCCCAGAATAAACCAAATTATTTAATTTTGAAAAAATTTTAAAAAGTAACGCATATATTAGCTTATCCAGTTATTTTGGTCTTAGAAAAGTAATAAAAAAATATGTAATTAATCAAAGGTGTGAATGGAAAAAAATGATTTTAAAAAATTTTCAAATAAAAAAATAAAAAAATAAAAAAACAATCAATTTTTTTTACAATAACAATTTTAATATTTTAAATGGCATAACTATATCATTACATTTAAGGAATAATTATAATATTAGAAAACTAAAAAATAAAAATGCACTCAATTTTATAAGAAAACTTCCCAAAAAAACTAAAACACTTGCAAAATATCAAATAGAAAAATCTCATTTTGTTATTTAAAATGATCAAGGATTATCCATGTTCAAGCGATATCAAATAGAAACCCAAATTAAACCTTCAAACAACAGAAATTATAAAAATAATAAAATAAATAAAAAAATAAAAATTTTACAATATTAAAGTAATTAATTTATTGTCTATAATTTATTTATATTTGTTTAAATTTTATATATATTAATAATAAAATTGGTGTATTTGTTTTATTTTAGATTAAATTTTTATTTATTTTAATCTTTTTTTAAATTGAGTTAAAATTTTAGATATGAAAAAAATTTCCCCCCTTTTTTTTAAAAAAAAAAATAACTAAAAATTAAAAACTAACTGAAAAAATAAAGAAATAAATAATTGTTAAAAAAACAAATATGATTTAATATTTAATTATAAAACAACTATTAAAACTCTTTACAAAATAATAAAATAAATAAATAAAATACAAATATTTAAAAATTTTTTTTTTTTTTTTTTTAAAAAAATAAAGAAATTTAATTTTTATTTTTATAAATAATTATATATATATATTAATTAAATATTTATTTAATTAATTTATTTGTATATTTATTTTTATTAAACTTTAATGAAATTTCATCACCAATTTCATTGATGATTTCACAAGCCCAATCTAAATCTTCACGGGTATGAGAAGCTGAAATACAAAATCTGGTACGTGGTTCAGTTAATGGGGTAGCTGGATAACCAACGACAACGACGGCAATATGTCTCTCGAGGGCCAATCTTGAGAAGGCAGAGAGTTTAGCTGGATTAAATAACATGAGTGGAATGACTGGAGAATCTTTATTACCAAGGATAACGAAACCCATTTCACGAATACGTTCTCTAAAGTAATTTGAATTGTCGTGTAATTGTTTTAATTTTTGAGCACCAATATCAGTGCCATCTTCACCCATAATACAACGAAGAGCTTCGAGGGCTTGAACGGCACATGGTGGTGACATACTGTTGGCATAAACAGCAGAGAAAGATGATTGACGTAAATGATCGATGAGTGATTTGTCTGCGGCAACATAACCACCAATACTACCAAAACTTTTAGTGTAAGTACCCATCATAATATCGACTTCGGAGGCTGGAATACCATAGTAATCTAAAACACCACGACCAGTTTTACCAAGGGCACCAATTGAATGAGCTTCATCAACATAGAGATAACATTTATATTTCTTTTTGATTGCAATGATTTCTGGTAAGTTTGAAGTTTCACCTTCCATTGAATAAATACCTTCGATAATGATGAGAATCATAGTCCATGGACGACGAGTACGTGGTTGACCTTCGATAATTGATTGACGAACTACCTCTTCTAAATGTTTAGCATCGTTGTGTCTGAAAACTTTAACTTTACAACCAGTGTTCTTGCAACCAGTGGCTAATGAAGCATGATTAAGTGAATCACTAATAATTAAACCACCTTTACCAATTAATGCTGGTAATGTACCAGAGTTTGTAGCAAAACCCATTTCAAAAACCATAGCATCCTCTTTACCAATGAAACGTGCTGTTAATTGTTCCAACTCTCTTTGTGCTTGTGAAAGACCTACTTCTGATGATGTGCTACCAGTGTATGTACCATAACGATAAATTGATTCAACGACCTTATCAGCAACTGGACCTTCTGATTGAGCAAAACCCAAATAATTGTATGATCCTAAATTTAAACATCTAATTGGTTTTTCACCAGTTAACTCTAAACGTTGTGAATAATGTTTGCTTGATCTTGGCATAACATTGATCCATGCACCAGCAATACTATTAATTGGTCTATCCCATGCATCTTTAATTCTACCATACATACGTCTTTGATAAAAATATTCAAATTCAACAAATAATGGTGCATATCCCTAAGATTTTAAATTTTAAATTAATAAAAATATAAAATAAAATAAAAGAAAATAAATATTTATACTTACATCTGGGGTAATTAAATATCTTTCACCTTTTAATTTACCGACAAATTCTGCAAGTTTACCATTAAAAATAATAAATGCATATGAAATGTATAACATTAAAATTGGAAAAATTCCAACGTGATCTTCATGTTCAAAATCTTCTTTATCTTCCATTTTATTATTTTAAAATTATTATTATTATATGTTTGTTTTTTATTTTTGATATTTCGTTAAAATATATATATGTGTGTAAAAAAAAAATATTATTTATTTATCATTAATCTATTTTTTTAAAAATGTAAAATATCTTTTTTTTTTCTGTATAAAGTTTTTATGAAGAAAAAAAAATTTTAATAATTATTATTAAGATAATTATTTATTACTATTGTACAAAGAAAAAAAAAAATAAATAAAATATAAAAGATGAGTGATTATATACTATTATTATTATTACTACAAATTATAAAAAAAAAAAAAAAATAATACAATGATTAGTGTTGTTATATTTTTATTTTTTTTTATTTTTATTGGATTTTATTTTAATGTAGTTAGTTAGTTATAAAAGTATACAATAGACACAATAGATAGATTTTTTTATAATAAAAATGTATATATTATATTTTTTGGATATTAACAACAACAATTGTTTGTTGGGTTTTTTTTTGCTTTAAAAAAAAATTTTAAAAAAAAAAAAAAATTTATAAAAAATTAAAAAAAAAAAAATAAAATAAAAAAAAATAAAAATTTATATATACGAAAAACAATTTTTAAAAAATTGACATAATAATTGAATGATGGTGCTATTCCTTTTGCTATAATGGTTAGAGTGGTGTTGGTTGAAAACTCTATTGTTGTGTGTGAAAAAACCTATTTTTTTTGAAAATAAAAAAAAAAAAAAAAATAAAATAAAATAAAATATTAAACTAATCACAATCAATTCATTCGCGCCATCATTTAATTTACGGTTGATTGTTATCAAATTTGTGATATGGGAATATTTTATGATGGATTTGTTTTTGTTATAGGGTTAGAAGTATCACACTTCATACTTCCATATTAAAAAAAAAAAAAAAAAAAAAAAAAAAATTAACTATAAAAAAAAGAATTGGGTATTTTAATTATTTTCACCAAAAATTCATTTAAAGAATTTTTTTAAAACAACAACAATACTAATTTTATTTATTTATTTTGAAAAAAATAATTTTACAGTTATTTTTTTTTTTTTTTTTTTTTTTTTTTTATTTTTTACATACATCATAGTTCTATTCTGTTTTTGGTTGTGTTTGTATTTTTTTTTAAAAAAAATTTTTTATTATAATAATCAAATTAATAGTTTTGGTTTTTATTGAAAATCTGATTTATTTTATTATTTTTATTATTTTTATTATTTTTATTATTTTTGTTATTGCTATTATTTTAAAATTACAGAATTTATTTATTATTTTTATATTATAAAATATATAAATATAGTTTGTGATTACAATATAATGGGTGAAAAAAAATATTAAAAAAACAAAACAAAACAAAGCAAATAAAAAAAAGATAAATAAACCCAATAATTTGTAAAAATTAAATAATTTTACAAAAAAATAATAATAATAAATAATTAAAAAAAAATAAATTATTTATTTATTAATTATACAATGATATTTTTAAATATACCCCCCCCTTTTTAGGTAAAAAAAAAAAAAAAAAAAGAAAAAAAATTTAATAATAAATAATATTATTATTATTTTTTATTTATTTTTAAAAAATTTCATTTATTTTAATTTTTTTTTTTTTTATTTATTTTTTTTCAATTTTTTTAATTTTTTTTGTTGTGAATGTTAAATAGTGTTTAAAAATCAATATATAATTAAATTATATCACAGGTTATAATTGTTAATTGTAAATAGTCCAATTAAGTAATAAATAACTCTCATAGATTATTTTTTAAAATTTAGATTTTAACTTTTTTTTTTTTATATTTATTTATTTATTTATTTATTTCAAAAGTAATAATAAAGTTATACTTTAGAAACATTATAGATACGCAATAATCTTTTTTTTTTTTATTTAAACGGAGAAATAAAAAAATTTAAAAAA
>NW_003519534.1:0-58540 GCF_000190715.1 Dictyostelium purpureum | reverse complement strand
GGCTTTCAGGTTATAAATACTTCAACATCGCTGCAGGTAATTCAAAGCGAATTTTGTATATGCAGTTAGTACAAGTTGTACCAATGGTGTTGCTGTTTTAGATTAAATAATATTGAAGATAGTTCAGGTGATTGTTTTTTATTTCAAATCATATTAACAAGAAGAATCCAATTCAATATTGCAAAACAAATAAATCTAGCACCTTACTAATAATAGTATACATTATATGTTGATATATTTAATTACTTTATACTTTTTTTTAAATAAGAAATAATTAGCTAAACTAAAAAATAACAATTTGGATATAACAAGTTATATTCTAAAAAAGTAGTATTTTATTACAAATTTTTATTTTGACATCTATACTTTTTTTTCCTTCACCAAAATATAATATTTTTTATGAAATTAACACAGCAAAAAATCATTAAATTATTATAAGACATGATAAAAATCGAAATAAACACTTAAGTTGTTTATTTTTATATGTTGTACCAAAAAAATGAAATTTATGAAAAACAATATCAACTTTTAAATAGGGAACAACAAGTCATCCACCATCACCAGTATCACCAATAGCTTTTGATGAGGATCAAGAATATCAAAATGTTGAACAAGAGTGTTATAAATTTAAATATATTATTTATTTAAATCATTTCTTAAGTTTTTTTAAGATTTGAAATTTTTTAATTTTTTTGGGAAATTTTTTTTAAGTTTTGGTAAAATATTTATTATTTTTTTTTTAATTTTTAATTTTTTTTTTTATTTATTTTTTTATATTAATAATGGATGAGCAACTATCATCTCTAATTAAATTTCGCGTAAATGAAGAGCTAAAAAACAGTAGTAATATTAGTGATAGGTAAGTGCAATACAATAAATATTTATTGAAAGTACATTAATTGGTTTTTTCACATTTTATTATAGATTATTTTATAAAGTTTGGAATAATATATTTTTAAGAAAAGAAATTCATGAACATATTTTAAAGTTTATTGAACATCGTGTTGTAGATTTTGATAGATCCCGTTATGACCAGTTTAAATATAAATCATATATAACAACACTTAAGTGGGGTGGTGATCCACTACCAGATAAAAATGAATTTCCACCATTTTTAACAAATTTATATTTGTACAATTTTTCTAAAATGTTACCTCCAACAACTTTACCAAATACAATTACTACACTCGCATTCGATGATGATTATAACCAAGTAGTTCTACCCGGCACATTACCAAATAGTCTCACAACACTCACATTCGGTGATGGTTTTGACCAAGTAGTTCTACCCGGCACATTACCAAATACTCTCACAACACTCACATTCGGTCATCGTTTTAACCAAGTAGTTACACCTGGCACATTACCAAATAGTCTCACAACACTCACATTCGGTGATTATTTTAACCAAGTAGTTACACCCGGCACATTACCAAATAGTCTCACAACACTCACATTCGGTTATCGTTTTGACCAAGTAGTTCTACCCGGAATATTACCAAATGGTCTCACAACACTCACATTCGGTAATTATTTTGACCAAGTAGTTACACCCGGCACATTACCAAATAGTCTCACAACAATCACATTCGGTGATAGTTTTAACCAAGTAGTTACACCCGGCACATTACCAAATACTCTCACAACACTCACATTCGGTGATTATTTTGAACAAGTAGTTACACCCGGCACATTACCAAATAGTCTCACAACGCTCACATTCGGTAAGTATTTTAACCAAGTAGTTACACCCGGCACATTATCAAATAGTCTCACAACACTCACATTCGGTTAATTGTTTTAACCAAGTAGTTACACCCAGCACATTACCAAATGGTCTCACAACACTCACATTCGGTCATGATTTTAACCAAGTAGTTGCACCCAGCACATTACCAAATAATCTCTCAGCACTCACATTCGGTGATGGTTTTAACCAAGTAGTTACACCCGGCACATTGCCAAATAGTCTCACAACACTCACATTCGGTGATGGTTTTAACCAAGTAGTTGCACCCAGCACATTAACAAATACTCTCACAACACTCACATTCAGTTATAGTTTTAACCAAGTAATTCCACCCGGCACATTACCAAATAGTCTCACAACACTCACATTCGGTCATGATTTTAACCAAGTAATTCCACCCGGCACATTACCAAATACTCTCACAACACTCAAATTCGGTTTTTATTTTAACCAAGTAGTCCCACCAGGAACATTACCAAATAGTCTCACAACACTCACATTCGGTTATTGTTTTAACCAAGTAGTTCCACCTGGCACATTACCAAATAGTCTTACAACACTCAAATTCAAAACTAGTTTTAACCAAATTCTACCCGGCACATTACCAAATAATCTCACAACACTCACATTCGGTGATAATTTTAACCAAGCAGTTCCACCCGGCACATTACCAAATAATCTTACAACACTCACATTCGGTGGTGAATTTAACCAAGTAATTCAACCCAGCACATTGCCAAATAGTCTCACAACACTCACATTCAGTTATAGTTTTAACCAAGTAATTCCACCCGGCACATTACCAAATAGTCTCACAACACTCACATTCGGTCATGATTTTAATCAAGTAATTCCACCCGGCACATTACCAAATAGTCTCACAACACTCACATTCGGTTATTGTTTTAACCAAGTAGTTCCACCTGGCACATTACCAAATAGTCTCACAACACTCACATTCGGTTATTGTTTTAACCAAGTAGTTCCACCTGGCACATTACCAAATAGTCTCACAACACTCACATTCGGGCCTGGTTATGGTAATACCAGATATTAAAAACTACTCAGATCCAATATGAAAACAAAACTATCATCAATTTAGATCATTCGTGATACATGTTTCAAAAATTCTCAATCGACCGATAATAAACCAGATTATGTGGCAATTGATCATGTTAAACATCTTGTTTACATTATAGAAGTCTGTGTAATATTGAATTTAGACAAGCTGAAAAGCTAGATAAGTATCATTACTTTCAATGGTGCAGTAATTTCCAAAAGGTTTTGGCTGGTCTCCAAAAAAAAAAATCTATAATATCTTTTATATATTTTTTATATCTATAAAATTAGTTCATAAATATAAAAAAGATAAACGTTTATAATATTTAATAAATAACTATTTAATTATTTTATCAATTAGTTAATAAGGAAAAATCTATTCAACCAGAGAATATTTAGATGCAAACTCTGTTCATCAATTTAGTATAAATAATTTATTTATTTCTAAAAAATTTAATAATTTAAATAATAAATAAAAAAAATTAATAAAACAAGTGTAATTAAACTTTCAAAAAAAAAAAAATAATGCCCAAAAAATTAAAGAAAAAAAAAATTTTAAAGATTATATAATAAATTTTTAAAGTTAATAAAATGGTATTAATACCATTATTTTATTTATATTATTTATTTTTTATACTATTAGCCACTCTTTGTAAAGAGTGTTTCCAGCTCTACCACGGGGAGGTTAGTATATTAGAGCCGAGTGATTATTTATACCTACAGGCAGTATAAATAATCACCATATTGAAGAATTGTGGTTAATTAGTATACCACCACGCAGTATACATAATTAACCACTATATTGAAAATTAGGTAAATTTTAAAAACATAGATACCAAGCTGTCCCAACTCGGTATCTATATAATCAAAATACCTATCGAGAATTGATTACATGATCCATAGTGCTTGATATTTTTAAATGATCCAGAATACTTGATGTTTTTGAATGCTAAATAAACTTTGACATTTTTAAATGTTAAATAATATTTGATATTTTTGAATGCTAAATAAACTTTGAAATGTTTAAATGTTAAGTTATTCTTGATATTTTTGAATTCTAAATTATACTTGATGTTTTTTAATGATTGATTATACTTGATATTTTTGTATGCTCCATATTACTTGATATTTTTTAATTATCCATAATACTTACCTTATAATCATAGTTGATTGAAAACTTGATTGAATGTTATATAATATTTTATATTTTTTAATGATAAATATTATACATAATAATTGAAATTTTTTAATGATAAATATTATACATAATAATTGAAATTTTTTAATGATAAATATTATTTGATATTTTTTAAATCCTAAATAATATTTAATGATAAATATTATACATAATAATTGAAATTTTTTAATGATAAATATTATTTGATATTTTTTTATGTCCATAATACTTGATGTTATTTTTTTAATGTTATATATTACTTGATATTTTTTATGATACAATATACTGCATATTTTTAAATGCTGAATAATACTTGGTTTTTTAATGATTCAAAATAATAAAAATGCTCGATGTTTTTTAATAATCCAAAATAATTGATATTTTTTATAATTATAATATTTTTGAATGTTACAATACTTTATGTTTTAATGATCGAAAATAATTATAAAACTTGATGTTTTTTTTTTTTTTTTTTAAAAGTGAAGATAATTATAAAACTTGATGTTTTTTTTAAAAGTGAAAATAATTATAAAACTTGAAGTTTTTTAATGATCCATATAACTTTATATTTTTGAATTCTATCTAATACTTGATGTTTTTGTATCATCCATTATAATATTTTTGAATGTTGCGCAATAATTGATGTTTTTATTGATCCATAATACTTACCTTATAGTCATTATACAATTAATTTTATTATTTTCATTTATCTTTTTTAAAAAGTTATGGTATTTTAATTTGTAAAAAATTATTTTTTACCATAAAAGTTTTATATATGTTTTTTTATTATAATAAAAAAAAAAAATAAAAAAAATAAAAAAATTTTAATAATTAAAAAAATGAACAATCAAAAACAACTTAAAAAATAATTTTTATAAAATTTAAATAAATTATATAAAATTTTTTTCAATTTTTTTTTTAATTTTTTTTCAAATCTCCATAAACACATTCACATAAATAATTTTAATAGAACACAACAAATCAAAAATAACAATATAGACATTATGAAAATACCTTCAAGAAAGTAATTAACAAACAAACCTATATAGAAAATATTACTAACAAAAATTATTTTATTATGTAAATCTTGTGATTTAGAACCTGTTCTTAACTATTGATCAAGAAAAACTGTCACAATGGTTATTATATCAAATATATTTTGAAATATGGATCTCAAAGAAATTAGTACCAATTAGAGGTTCTAGTTTAACAAATAGGAAAACTATAATTAGAAAATTAAATTAAAATAAATAAAATAAATAAAATAAATTATTAAAAAAAAAAAAAAAAAAAAAAACTTAAAAGATATAATTATATATTTTATTATAAACTTTTTATTTAATATTGAAAATGTGGAAATAAGGGACTTACAAAAACCTTTTTATCTAATTTTCTTGGTAAAATTCTTTTTTTTATAAATAATATTAATTACTAGTGAATTTTTTTATGCTCTGGCTTGTGTCTGTATTCGTAATCAACATGAACAAATGCTCTATCTACTTCGGATAATGATTCAATTTTTTCTTGAAGCGATTCACCAATATCGTGGGTTTTAACTAATGGCATGTTTGGAGGAAGAACAATATCAACTTCAACATAGAGATTATTACCAACATGGAAGGCACGACATGTATCAACTTGTAGTACCTCTGGGTGATGTGTAAGAGATATATAGGTAAGTTTTTGAAGAAATTCTGGTGAAGCAGTTTTACCAACTAATAATCCCTATTGTTTTTAAAATTAAAAAAAAATTAATAAATAAATAAACAAATTAGTTTTAAATTTTATATAGTGAATACATACTATTTGTTCATATGCTTCTGATACCCATGAACGTAAAATTATAAGGGCAACTACTAAGGAGCCAATTGGGTCGAAATACCACGAGACTTTATAACCTAAAATAGCCATACCAACACCAAAGGAGTTTACTAAAATATCATTAAAGTGATCTGTTTTTAAAATCATAGCACTACTTGAATGGGTTAGTCTACGACAGTAGAAATACATTGCGACCTTGCATGAAATGGCAACAACAACAAAGATAACAGACATAATATCCAAACCAAACTCTTTATCTTGTTTAACTAGAGTTGATGTACCCTCCCAGATAAGGTTAAGCGACACTGTGGACATTAGAGATGAAAAAATAATAATTCCAATTGGCTCCATACGACTTTTACCAGTTGGATAAAGAAAGTAGTTCTTTTTCTTTCTATAACGAGCAGTCATAAATAATATAAAACCACTTAATAAATCCATAAATGCATCGACTGCAGTGGCAATTAAAGCTCTGGACCCAGTAATAATAGCAGCGGTAATTTGTAAACAGAATAACACGATATTTACCAACAATGAACCATTGATTGCAATTTTTACTTTGAAATCCTCTTCATCATCATCATCTTTATTATCTTTTATATTTATTGGTTCTAAAATGTCATTGATAAGTTCGTTTTGCTTCTTATAAAATGCTCTGGACTTTTTAGAGGAAGTTTTCATAAATTCGTCATCAACACGCGAAACTTCTAACACTTGACGTATTTGTTCTGGTTTAACATATCTATTATAAAGGCCTGGATGATTGGATCTAAACTCTAATGAAACTGATCCCGAATCATTTTCATTAAATTCCTCTATCGATTCATTATTTGATACATTTAACAATGAGTCACTATCTTTATAATTTGATTTTATATGGGTTCCCCCTGGTTCTTCTAAATTTGAGTACATTTTAAAATAAAATAAAATAAAATTATTTCTTTTTTTTTTTTTAAATAAAAATAAAATATATAATAATGATAAATAAAAAGAAATGTTATTTTATTTTTTGTTTAAATGTGGATTTTTTTTGTTTTAGCCATTTTTTATTTTTTTTGTTTAAATAAAAAAAATATTTAATTTAAAAAAATATTATTTTAATTTTTTTAAATTTTTGTACCATTTGGAACATGAGAAAAAAATAATAATTTTAATTTCTTTTATTTAGAAAAGTTAAAAAAAAATTATTAAAAATATTTAAAATTATTAAAAATATTTAAAAATGCCAGTGCGGCAAACCAAAATCTAGATTTCACCAAATTCACCACACGCACATTTCATTTATCAATACAAGTATTTTTTTATAATTTTTTATTTTTTTATTGTAATAAGTAACTTTGGTAGAATAAAATCAGTGTTTGTGCCATCATGCTGTTGGGAATAATCCAAAAAATCAAAAGTAAGATCCAAAGGTTTTGTAAGGGGTTAGTGGATAGAAAGTGTTAATTCATAGGATAATTTATAAATTGCATAAATAATGTTATTGTGATAATATTTTTTTATTATTATACATATTAGTGTATAATTTATTTAAATGTTGAGGTTAATTTTTTTTGATTTGAATATTTACAATATTATTTATAATTTTAAATCTGTCTTGATATTAATTGACTATATATACTACTTTGGGCTAATAAAGAATTATGATCACCTATTTCTGCTACTTTACCTTCTTTAATAACTGCAATTTTATCAGAGTCAATGATTGTTGATAAACGATGGGCAATAACAATGGTTGTACGACCTTTCATTGCATTATCTAAAGCTTCTTGAACAGCTTTTTCGCTAACTGAATCTAGAGCGCTCGTAGCTTCATCCAATAGTAAAATCTTTGGGTTGCAAATGATAGCACGTGCAATTGCAACACGTTGTTTTTGACCACCGGATAGATGTGTAAATTTATCACCAAGCTCTGTATTATAACCATCCTTAAATTCTGAAATAAAACCATGGGCATTAGCAGTTTTAGCAGCTTCAATAACTTCCTCCATTGTTGCATCTTTTTTACCATATTTAATATTATCTAGAATTGTACCTGAAAAAAGGAAGGGTTCTTGATTTACCAAACCTAAATTGCTTCGTAACCAATTAAGGTTAATATCCTTTATATCAATACCATCCAAAGTAATTGATCCTTCAAGTGGATCATAGAAACGCTCTAATAATGAAATTACAGTAGATTTTCCACCACCACTATCACCAACCAATGCAAATTTTTTACCCTGTGGAACTGATAGATTTAAACCATTAAATACAACTTTATTTGGACGTGATGGATATCTAAATGATACATTTCTAAACTCTATATTCCCAACCAATTGGTTTGGGGTTTGACCTTTGTTGCTAAATGGATCTATTTTCGATTCGTGATCAATTATCCTAAATATCGAGGTTGCTGATTGGCTAGCTTTTGCAATATCTGGGGCATATGACATCGAATTTCCTACACCCATAGCGCACATGATAACTGCAAAGAAGATTTTCATCATTGAGCCATAACCTTGGACGGTATTGTAAACCTTTACACAAGTATCGTAGTCACCAAAGTCATTAAAATTATTTGCTGGTATACAATAGGTTTCGATAGTTGATCTAGGTGCCTTCCATTCGCCTTCAGAGATTAGTTTACCACCATACCAATAAGTAAGACAATAAATAAAAAAAAGAGTTGCATGGGAGAATCCAAATGAAATACCACTGATATTTGATGATTTGATACTGATTTGGAGTGGTTTAATAAGATTGTTGCTAAATTTAGTTAGGACTCTATTTTCTGATGTAAAAGATGAGACTGTTCGAATCCCACCTATAGCTTCAGTTGCAACCTGACCACATTCACCATATGCACCTTTATTTTTTTTAGTGAAACCAGTAATAAAACCTACTTGGACTTTACCAGCGAATGCGAGCAAAGGTACACATGCTAACACAACCAGTGTTAGTTTCCAACCGGCAATGAATGAAATGATAAGAGCAACAATTACAGTAACTGAATTTTGAATTAAAAGGCTAAGTCTTTGGCTAGTTATACTTTGAACCATTGTGGTATCGGTGGCAAGATTGGTGGTGAGTTTACCAGTTGCGTTTTCGGGTAAATCAAACCAACCAATATCCTGACGGATAATTGAATCGAACGAGAGCCTACGTAAATTATATGTTAATTTTTCTCCAATGTATGTAAAGCAATAGTTTGATAAAAAATTTGCAAAACCAGCGACAACAGCCAACAATAAAAACCACAAAGCCATATTTCGAGCACCACGGCTTAGTTCTGATTGATCAGTCTCTTGGAAAACTTTTAATATTTCAGAGAAAATAATTGCAAATATTGGCATACAAGCACCATTAATCGAACTTCCTATAAAACCCAAAACAAAGAATGGCCAATCTGGTTTTGAAAGTTTAAGAACTCTACTAAATGGGACTGATCGTTCTTTCTTTTGAGCTGGGTTGTTAACTGTATCAGCAACAATTTCCATATTATTTACAGCGGGGCTAATAGATGATGTGGATTCAGATTCTATTACAGGGTTGGTGCTTTTATTTTCACTATTGCCAACTTCTTTCTTTTCTGTTTGTTGCCTTGTAAATAGCTCTGTATATGCACCACCAAGAGATAATAGTTCGCCGTGGGTGCCTTTCTCTACAATATGACCTTCTTTTACAACAGCAATAACATCAGAATTTATTATAGTTGATAAACGATGGGCAATAACAATAGTGGTACGACCTTTCATTAATTTATCAATAGCTTGCTGTACTAGATATTCATTTTCGGTATCTAAAGCAGAGGTAGCCTCATCGAGTAATAAAATCCTTGGGTTCTTAATCATAGCACGAGCAATAGCAATACGTTGTTTTTGACCACCCGACATTTGAACACCCTTTTCACCAACTAACGTTTCATATTTTTCTGGTAATGCACTACATTTTATTAAAAAGATAAGATATAAAACATGTTAGTATTTAAAATATCTCTTAAATATATACATATATATCAATAGCTTACCTTATAAAATCATGGGCATTTGCGACTTTACAAGCTTCAATTATTTGATCCATTGTGGCATTTTCATCCCCATAACGTATATTATCTGCTATTGTTGTAGCAAAAAGAACTGGTTCTTGACTAACCAAACCAATATTACTTCTAAGACAATTAACATTGATATCCTTGATATTGATACCATCTAAAAGAATTTCTCCACCAATAGGGTCATAGAATCTTTCTAATAAAGCAATTGCAGATGATTTGCCTCCACCAGAATCACCAACTAATGCAACAGTTTGACCTTGTTTAATTGATAAATTGAAATTATTGAAAACTTGAACATCAGGACGAGATGGATAAGCAAAGGAAACATTTCTATACTCGATATTACCTTGAACATCATTGTGTAGAAGACCTTCTGTTGAAAATGGATCAATATTTGATTTACGATTAATAACCTGATAGATCTTAAATGCAGCACCTCTACCACTAGCAAATGAAGCAAGATGAGGTGAAGCTTGACCTAAAGCCATTGCACCAGTAATAACTGAAAATATAACGGTTAAAACATCACCACCATTCCAATTTCTACCCGGTACTGGATTCCAATGCTTGTCAACAATTAATTTACCGCCATACCAAAATGATAAAGAGTAAATACCAAAAAGAACAAAAAATACAAGACCCATACCTATGCCACCCATAAGACCCTTCTTTTTACCGACCAACAAAGCTTCTTTAAGTAATTCAGAGTAACGATTGGCTTCATATCGTTCACCGGAAAATGTTGCAACAGTTCTAATTGACCCAATTTTTTCTTCAGCAACAGCACTAGCTTTAGCATATGAGGCTAGACCCTCCATGGTATATCCAATCATCATTTTGGTTAAGAAAGCTCCAGCAGCAGATATTAAGGGTGTTACTGCAGCAATGACCAAGGTCAGCTGCCAACCATAGATAAAGCCAATAACGAAACCAGCAATAAAAGTGGAGCCATGATGTAAAAAATTACCAACCTTTTCACCTATTGCTTCTTGAAATAATAGTGTATCTGATGAAATTCTTGATGATAGTTCACTGGACTTTGTAATATCGTACCATCCAATCTCTTGTCTTAAAATAGCTTTAAAATACTCTTTTCTACAACGGATTGCTTGACGTTCACCAGTTAACATCCAAAAGGCTACTTCAAAGTATGAGCAAACAAAGGCACCAATACCAATATAGACAAAGATTAAAGCATTCTTTGTAACTTGGTCCATTAGATCATAATTCGGGTCTTTAAAGTTATCGGGCGAGAAAACATTTAAAAGCCTACCAAATGCAATAGAAATTGCAGGCATAGTAGCCCCATTGGCAATGGCACAAAAAGAACCAACAAACATTAAAAGATAGTCAAATTTAGAAGAAAACCTAAACATTTCTTTAAAAATAAAATTTTTAGTATTAAATTTTAAAGTGGTAAAATTAATAAATATTTAATAATCACTATAATAAGGAATAATAGGGAGAGCCGGTGGGTCAGGTTTTTTCTTTTTCTTCATTCTATCTTCTTGTATCGGCTCGGCAGTAGTGGCAGAAGTTGTATTTGCAAAAGAAGATGAAGATTCTAAATCCTTCGGTTTTAAACCAGTCGTTTCAATTTCGGTAGTATCCCTTTTTTCGATTTCTGGCTGATAGACTCTTGAATCTATTTCTTGTGAAATATTATTTATATTTTCATCCATATTTTTTTCTATATTGATTTAAAATATTAGTTAAAATAATTTAAGATTAAAAAAAAATAAAATTTTTAAAAACAAACGGAATTAAACAATTTATTATCCTTGAGAAAAATGAACGAATATTTTGTTTTAAACCAAAAAAAAAAAAAATAAAAAAAAAAAATAAAAAAAATAAAAAAAGTATAAAAATGACTATTCTTACAACATTCTCTTCTCTTTTAAAAAAAAATAAAAATAAAAATAAAAATAAAAATAAAAAAAAAAATTTTATTTAAATATTAAACCACTTACCCCAGTTTGTCTTTATATATATAAAATAAAAAATTGTGATTTTTGAAAATATGAAAAAAAAAAAAAAATTATTAAGAAAATAAAAGTAAAACAAAACCAATATAGAATTGGTTTGTTTAATTAAGGGAAAAAAAAAAACCGTTAAAATTTGATTTTATTATTTATTTTAAAATATAAAAAATATACCTCGTTTTGGGGCACTATTTCTTACTATATTAGATTTAGATGGGCTAAATTAAAATAATTGTATCACCAGAAATGAAATGTTTTTTCTCTGAACATTAGTTTACCAAATTGTTTATTTTTGTATTTTTTTTTTTGAGCGTGGTAATTTATTTGTTTTCTTTATTTCCAATATAATTAAATTCATCATCGAAATTACTTTCAAAATCTTCACCCTTCTTACTTTTTGATCTTACTATATTTTTAATAATATGGTAATATTATTATCATTATTATTATTGTTGTTGTTGTTGTTGTTGGTCAAAGATTTAATATTAATATCGTATTATAATGAAATTGGAGTGAATAATAATTATGGTACTTACATTCGTGATATTCATTCATTGATTTTAATTCTTCTTCGCCTTGTTTTATTAATGTTTCGATTGTTTCGAAATCTCTTTGATGTACATCTTTATTTGATCTGAATTTAAGTTTGATGTATGACTCCATCATTAATTGATTTTGAAATTTAGGACATCTTTTTGCTGAATATAAACATCTTTTATATAAATTTAAAACTAATTTTTTATTTTCTTTTATGATTTTTGAGGACATTTTAATTATTAAATTATTAAATAAATAGAGTAATAACAATAATAATTATGTGAAAATCGAAAAGTAAATAAATATATCTTTTAAAAAAAAAAATGAAAAATGAAAAAAATTTTATTTTTTTTATTTTTTTTATTTTTTGAATTATTTTTTTTAAAATTTTTTTTTATTTAATTTTTTTAAATTAAATTTTTTTTTTATATTTTTATATTTTATTATTTTTTCCTCATTTTTTTCATTGTTATTATTAGATATTTTTTATTTATATAAAATAAAAATGAATACAAATAACAATACTAATAACAATATTAAAAATAATAATAGCAATAATAATAATAACAATAGTAATAATAATTTTGGGCTAGGATGGATGTCATCAATTTCAGACCAATTTAGCCAAATTAAAGATGTAATGACATCTGAAACTGGTGGATATGAAGAGTACGATAATGAAGAAGATGAAGAAATATTCATGTTAAGAACTGAGGTACTTAAATATAAAGAAGAGGTTTCAAATCTTGAAAAGAAAATTGGCGAATTTGAAGAAAGAGAAGTTAATATCTCCAAAGAGTATTCTCTAATTTTAAAAGAAAAAAATAATGAAATCAATGAATTGAAATCAATCAATGACAATTTAAAATCATCTTTAATATCACCAACAACTACAAGCAATATAAAAGAAGAACAAGAAGAAAAACCAAAAATTGATAGCGAATCAATCGGAATCCCGTTAGAAGATGATGATTATAATAATATAACCACCAATAATAACAAAAGCAAAGATACTCATCAAGACGATGCTTTTTTACTTGAACAAATTAATAAACATAAAGAAGATTACCAAAACCAAATATCATCACTACAAGAGCTTCATCAAGAAAAACTTTATTCATTAACCCAAAAGAATGAACAATTGGAAGAAAAACTTTTATCACTCGAGGAACTAAACTCAAAATTAGAAAACGAACAAAGTATGTATATAAACTTTAATACATTAACATAACAATAATAGTAAATATTAATTTTCATTTTACTTTTTTATTAGCACAACTAAAAACAATGATTGATAATTTAAAAAATCAAAATAATAACTATACACAAAATATAAAAGAACTAAATGAAAACATTGAAAGTTTAAAGATCCAGCCAACAACTTCAAATGATCAAAGTAAAAAAGATGATACCTCAGCAGATAGTGAACAAATTAATATATTAAAAGAACAAATAAATAAATCAAACAAAGAACTATCTAGATTAAGACAACATCTTATTGATATGGAAGAACAACATACAACAATAGATTTAGAAAATGAAGAAAAAATTTCAAATTTAGAAAAAGAGTATAGGTTATCACTATATTATATTATCGATTATAATTACTATTTTAAATTCTTTTATTATTAACTATTTACTCTTTTAATTTTAGATTAAAAAAATCAATGGAACACAACATAAACTCGAGCCTAATGAATGATCAAATTAACAAATTAAAAAACGATGCTATCGAAAAAGATGAATTAATTAGACAAGCACATGTACAAATCAATAATCTTAACAATGTTTTAGAGCAATTCCAAGCAGAACAAGAAGCAGTTATTAGAACCGAAGTTATTCATTTAGAGGAGAAATTAAAAGAATCATTATCAGAAATTGAAGATTTAAAAAAAGATAAGGAAGAATATATCTTACTTCAAAAGAAATACCAAGACGCTCAAAGTCAAATTCAAATTTTATACCAAGATATTCAAAACAAAACTTTGGAATATATTAAATTAAAAGAAGATATTGAACCACTAAAAGCTGCTTTTGATAAAAATATTTTAAGATTGGGTGATATGTGTCTTCAAGAACAAGAATCTGTTGATAAGTATGTATCGTTGTTACTTTTATACACCAATCCATCAAAAAAATACTAATATAATAAATTGTCTAGGCGTGTTGTTAGTAAATTACTCCTAAACTATTTTAGAGGTAATAAAAAGGCTGAAATTTTAGAATTAATTGCAAAAATATTAAACTTTAGTGAAAGTGAAAAAATATCTGTATGTATAATTATTTAATTAAATTTAAACTACATAATAGCTAATCATTTTATTATTATTAATATTTAGATTGGTTTAACCAAAAGAAATCAATGGTCATTAATACCTCCATTCTTTGGTGGTAATAAGGAACAAGCAGGAGAGGATGGTGATAAACCTTTAGCTGAAATGTGGATCGAATTTTTATTAAAAGAAGCTTCAGGTGAAAATTTAAAGAATCAAAACCCAGTTAATACAGTAGAAATAAACAATAATGAAGTCAATACTACAACCCTTCCACCAAATAATATTAATAACTCTTCCAATTCAAATCCAACACCTTTTTCCACACCCGTTAAACAACCACCACCAAACTTTTCATCACAAGTACCACCATCATCACCCTCAACACCTTACAAAATGAATAGTAATTATTTTAGTGTCACTCCCAATGGAAAGAATAAAACAAGTACAGTTATTTTCGATGGTGATATGAACGATCCATTTAAATAAATAAAAAAACAATAAATTAATAATAATAGCAATAATAAAAGTATTTTAATACTTTTACCAATTACATATTTAAAAAATGTATAAATATACAAACAAAAAGATAAAATAAAATTCAATTTTTAATTTTAATTTTTTTTTTTTAATGAAATAATACAAATTATTTATTAAAATTTATTTTTTTTAATTTTATTTTATTTTATTTTTATTTTTATAATTCTAAAACAATTTGTTTTAGATAAATAAATACAAGAAAAAAAAAGAAATAGTTAAGATGAACCACTTTCTGAAAATGAATTTACATTATTGTTGTTATTATCATCATTTTTTTGGAATCTAACTAAAATGAATAATCTATCATCTTCACGCAACATTGTTGATGGTGTTGGATTTGTTAAAACATAACGAGTAGTTTGATTTGAAATGTCATCTTCTAAATGCTGAGGTAAACCCAATACTACTGGATTGACTGGTGCTTTTTTATTGTAATCTGCACCACATGATGTATTACTTGAATGAGTTCTGAATAATGCTATGCAAATAATATTAGATTCGACCAAACTTTCGAATAAGTAACCAAACCTATGGTGATAAAAGTGCTCTGGGAGAGGAACCTGGAATACTTTAGTACAGCTTTTTGTTGAATTATCTGGGTTCATACCTACCAAAACACTTAACATTGATAACAAGTGTGGATTAAAGAAACATTGGCATAATAAACTATCAAATACTGAACTTAAGAAAACATTACCTGCTGCGAATGATGGTGCGTGATAAAATGGTTGGTTTTGTTTCCAATTACTATTACCTGGTAAAAATTTCATATTTAATGGTTCAGCTAAAATTTAAAATAAATAAAAAATTAATATTTTATATAAAATTATCTTTTTTTTTGCTAAAACTTACAAATTTCATAAATTGGGAAAATATTTGTATTTCTTTTTGAAACCTCTTTTAGGCAAACCATTGCTAATAATGTTTCACGATCGTTGAATATTAATTCACTTGAATTTGCTTCGTTTGTTAATACTACAACCTTTGAGCATTTATAAACACCGGCTCTTTTAAGATCACTGAATTCATAACCTTTACCCTCGACTACATAAATTTCTGGGTAGCATTCAATATATTTCCATTGATCTTCGGTTAACTTTGGTGTTAAAATAACAATTGGGTCATAACGACGCACATGGCTTTCTCTTAGTGGTGAAATGAAATTTTCTATACAATCTACATTGGAACCTGCAATAATTATATGGTTTTGAATATTATCCATTGTTTCTACACTATCTACAATGCATTCATCCAAGAAATGAGAACTCCAAAAACGTTTTGGGATTCTAGTTGATGATAAATCATTTGATGGAGCAGTCGGGATATCCATGACACTGTGGAATGATGATGTGTTGGTTGATGTTGAATTGCCAGGTAATGGTGGTTTAATAGTTTGATGTGAATGAATATCGAGCTTTTGACCCTGACTCTTTAACAATTCAAAATTATCATCACCGCTACTGTAATTACTATCATTTTTATGGATTGTAGTTGTATTTTCATTTGAAAGATCTTCATCGCTGTTTAAAATATCTCTTTTCTTTTCCATAATTAATTTTTTTAATGTTTTTTTATCATTTTTTTTAACTTTGGTCTTTGGAACAAATTTTAATTTGCATCTAAAGAAAACAATAAAATAATTAGTATGAATATATACAAAAGTAAATAGAATTTAATATGCATTTGACTTACTGATAGGTTTTTTCTATTGAGCTATACTCCCAAACCAATTTACAATCTTTATCGAGAATACCAATTTCTGTATTTCTTTGATGGGTTTGTTTTAAAGATTCGATTTTTCTTTTAATTAATTCAGTACCACAAAATTTAATTCTTTTTGACTGTAATTTATTTTTTGCCAATAATACACCAAATGTACCTTCTCTAATAATGAATGAATTCTTTGGATTAACTTTGATTCTTCTTTTATCACCCACTTGAATCTCAACACCAAAAACAATCATTCCAAATGATTCGTAAACCAACTGTACAACTTGTGAAAAAGTTAAACCAAAGAATGCTGGTGCGAAAGGTTGTGTGAAAATTTCATAACTATTACCACTTGCATATTCATCATCATCGTTATATTTTTCTAAATCTGATCTTAATAAATTCATAACTAAAGTAATAAAACCTGGTGAAATACATGATTGAGCCAATAAACTCTTTTATTTAAAAAACAAACCATTAGTAATAATAAATTAAAGGTATAATAATGTGATGAACTTACCATTTTTAACTCTTGTACCGAAATAACTTGGGTTGCACCAGCAGCAATCATTTTTCTTTTTAATCTAGGGATCATAGCCTGTGCGAAAATTGGAATATTTGGATTAAATGATCTAATTGACATTACTCTTAAGATATTTTCATTATCATCATCTTGAGAACCTGTTAAAGATTTCTGTGAGAAAATAAAAACCGATTTTGATCTTTCTAATTTAACTCTTTCTACATCGATTTGATTACCAATTGAACCTTTAAAGAAAAAGAATCTCTTTTTAATTTTATTTAAAACTGAATCCCAAAATTTAGGTGGGTCCGAACTGCTTAATACAATAACAGGCATTTCACCAATTCTAGACTATAAATAAATAAATTAATAACTCTATTGCTTATATAATATAATATTTTAAATAATAATAATAATACGTTACATTAAAGAAAAATTCTTTTAAAAATGTTGTAAATGAACTTTCATAAATATTACCGATGACAGTAACGAATTTCTTCTTTTGCGATGGTCTATATTCACCATTCCAAACTTTTGTTGCTGAAAGTACACTAACTAATTTGGATGTTTGAATTGGTAAATATGCTAAAGCAATCATAATCATTAAAATTGCAACCATTCTACCTAAAACTGATTTTGGTGTTATATCACCATAACCAACTGTTGATAAAGATACAACTGCATAGTAGATCGAGTCGTGGAATTTAATTTTTTCTATTTCACAAATCATTGATGCAAATAAAATAATTAAAATTACAATAGATAAAATTAACTGTACCAATTGCTTTAATACACCTATTTATAAATAAAAATTAATTTATAAACTATATTAATATTTAAATGATTTTTTAAAAGACATTGTATAATGATAGAATGATAATTACTTGTTGCACCATGAAGTTTAAATAATCTAGGTGCTTTTAAAATTCTTAAAACACGCAAAAAACCTAAAGGTGTTACAGGAATGGTTGGTATCATTGTAATTAAAATTGGGACAATGGTAATAATATCTAAAATGGTATTTTTCTTTTTAAAAAACTTTAATCTTTTGAAATTATAAAAACAAATTAGTTTTCAAAATATTTTTTTAAATAAATATAAACTTATAACCTACTTGTCTTTTGCAAAAATGAAATTTCTAATAAAATCAAAGCAGAAATAAGCAGAAATGGCAACCACTACATGATTGATTGCTCTGACATCTTCATTATTATCGATTTCGGCCTGTGTTGTTGGGTTTGATACTGGATTTGGTAAATATGAAAGCAAAATAAAAAGACCTATCGAAACCACACTAAGAAAGATATTTATATGTTCCAGTATAAAATCAATTCTTTGGTATGTATCTTTATATGCTTTTAAGTACAGTCTCTTCTTTTTATCCTCCTCATAGTTGACTATATCATTATTTTCGAATGAGTTTTCGTCTAAATGAGATGTATCTGAATCTGTATCACTCTCCTCTCCATCGGGATAGAGTGCTGTTACGCCCAATACTGCATCTTTTTCGTGCTCTTGTAATTGTTCGTAAACTTCGTTTTGATCCCTGAATGATTCATTATAGAATGACTGTTTCATATTAACATACCCATCATCGTCGAACCTTGACCTATTGAAATCGACTTTGGGTATCTCTTTTCCACTATTTAAATTCGGACTATTTGGTTGGTAACTTGTTTTTCTTTCTCTCAATACTGCTGCTGAACTATTATTTAATCCATTGTTATTATTGTTATTATTACTATTATTATTATTACTATTGTTCGGATAATTTTTTTGATTAGTGTCCATTTTTTTGATTTTTTTTTTTTAATTTTAAAAAATTTAAAAAAAAAATAAAAAAAACTAATTAAAATAATAATTTATTATTTTTAAAAATTAATTTTATTTATTTATCTATTAAATATTAAATATTATTAATAATATTTAATGAAAATAAAAACAATAGAATTAAATAATTTTACTATTAATTATAATTATAATAATATTAGTATAATATTTTTATTTTTATTTTTTTTTTGATAAAGCTAAAAATAATTTATTGACAAAAATAAAAAAAAACAATTTTCCACCTTTATGTTACAAAAATAAAAAAAAATAACAAAAGAAAAATATTTTAAAAAAATAAAATGAATATAAAGATATCGAGAAAAAATTTAAATTTTTTTTTTTTTTTTTTTTTTTTTTTTTTTTTTTTTTTTAAATTTTTACTTGGATTGGCTTCGGTGGTTAAACCTGGTCTAAAATTTTATTATAATAGTTTGATGATTACAATAACGATGATTATAATTTGGTGCATACACAATACAGTTTTTTTTTGAAAAATAAAATATTATTGTGACAATAGCCTATAGTATTTATAAATGTTGAAGAAAAAAAATCTAAAAAAACAATGAGATATATATAATTTGAAAAAATACATTCTAAAAATAATTTTCTACTTTGTATATTTTAAAAAAATAAAAAAATAAAAAAAATAAAAAAAAAAAAATGAAATGAAATGAAACCCCCAAATAAAAAAAAAATAATAAAATAATAAAAAAAAAGAATTTGTTATTATTATAATTCATATAAAATAATAATAAACAAATAATTTTTTAATAAAATATTTTTAAAGAATTTAAATATATAAAATTTAAAAAAAAGAATTTTTTTTTTTTTTTTTGTTTTTTTTTTTTTTTTTTTACAAGATTAGATTTAATTATTAAATAAAATAAAAATGAAAATTAATGTTTATAATTATTATTTTTGAGTAATACTGTATTGTGTTACAATATTATGATAAAATAGTTTATTTTTAAATAAATATTTTTATTTTTTTATTTTTTTTTTTTTTATAGTTCTATCTATTGTTTATTAACTGATGAGGAAAGGGAAATTATTTTTATAGTGTTTAAATAAAATGAAAAAAATGAAAAAATAAAAAAGAAAAATATTATCATTATTATTATTATTACTATTATTTATTTATTATTATATAAATATATTACAATTATGATAATGACTTTGATTATGATTTTGGGGGAGGGGAATATTATTATTATTTTATAATATTGTGTATTTTTTTTTTTTTTTTGATAAATTATTTTTCTAATAACTTGTCAAATTTTTTTTGATCTAAAATTATTGAATGAATTTCATCAAATAATTTTTCTTCTGAAATTTTTCTTTGAGGTAATCTGTTGAATAAATCTATACATTCATCATAGTTGGCAACCTGTAAGTCAGAGATAAAGTAACGAAGAATTGAGAGAGCAGTTCTATAGATGAAAATCTCACCTTCAATGAAAACCAAATCCCAAATACGGGTCGCTATATCTAATGGTAAGGCCTTAGAGAATAGAGTTGTAATCCAATCCGATAAATAGTTCTTTGCAGATATACCAATCTCTTTAAAGTGTTTATGAAGCGATGGAACTAAAGCTTCGACCGTTGAATCCATAGCATTTAGATATTTTGGAATTCCAGATGGATCTTGTCTAAAGAATGGAAGAAAACAAACACTGTTGACATGGTTGGTTAAACAAATAAAGGCTTCGACTTTATCCATATTTAAAAGGAACATTGCTGCTAAAAATGTCATACCTGGTACATAACCAATATCTGGACGGTAGCAAATGTATGCACCCAAAACATCGATTAAATCGCTATGCAATGGACCATTTTTTTGAAAAATCATTAACTGTGGGAATGTATCTTGAATATCCTGTAAAATTAAATTCATATTGGTAGTTTCTAAATCCAATACATCATCGCCCCCTATACCATCGGACGACATATTCATTGGTGATCTAGTGTGCTGAATTGAATTGTGGGCCTGTCTTAAATCTATATTTTGGTTTCTATTATTGTTATTATTATAGTTTGCATTTCTTAATTCTGGTGATGTGGTTTTATTATATGCATTATTGGCGTGACCTAAAAATATATTAAAAAGTTCGTCGGTGACCCTAAGATCGTTCCCAATACAAAGTTTCCAAACCTTTCCTCTAACAGCAGGTGGTAAGCCTCTCCATGCAATCTCTTTAATTCTTCGTATATCTTTCTTTTTCTTCTCCCAATTTGGTATAATTTCATCCTCCCAAATCTTTCTTGCTTCAATTAATGATTTCTCCTTTTCTTTACGAAGACTATCAAGTCTTTGTTTTTCTTTTTCTTCTTTTTCCAATGTTTTCTTTGCCTTTAATTGAATCTTTTCATACTCTTTTTGATGCTTTAAAATCTCTTCTTGTGTTTTGGGTGGTAATGTGCTTGGTCTTTCTAACAATGATGTTGGGCTTAAAATTAATTTTTCAACTCTACCAGTCGATACTAATTCTTTATATGCTGTTGGTAATTGTTCATCCTTTTCTGTATTGGTGGCTGGTGGGGTTGTATTTGTTGGTAATAAAGAGTTATCGTTTAAACCTGACATATATTATATTTTATTATTTAATTTATATAATTTATATAATTTAATTTTATTTTTATTTAAAAATTATTATCGCCTATTTATTAAATTTTTATATTAAATGATTTAAATAAATATATAATGCATATATTGCTCAAAAAAAAAAAAAAAAAAAATATTTTAGATTTGTTTAATAAAAAAAAATTACAATTAAAAAATTTTGTTTTTAAAAAAAAAAAAAAAAAAAATTAAAATAAAAAAATTAAAAAAAATTTTTTTTTTAATTTTTTTAATTTTTATTATAATCATAAGAAAAAAGGAAATTCTAAGGTTATTAGGGGGTTTCTGAAATATAAAGTTGTTGTTGAATGGCTATAAAAAAATATAATTTCAACGAAAAAAACTAATGCTATTAAATTGTTGTTGTGACAATTTATAGCTATATTTGAGACATTTTATTTTAATAAAAAGAGAGGGGTTTAAATTTAAAAATGGATTTGGATTTGGATTTAGAATTATATTTTGAAATTGTTTGTAGATTAATATAATACCAATATTTTGGGGTGTGTGTTTTTTTTTTGTGTGGAATTGTTGTGATCGAAATAATAAAGAGTGTTCCAAAAAAAAAAAAAAAGGAAATATCAAATAATCAGAAATAAAAACAAAAAAAATCTATTTTATTTTTAAATTTTATTTTACAAAAAATAAAATATAAAAATAATTAGGAAAATAGTAATAATGAATTTTTGTATAAACAAAAGATAATAATTAAAGGGGAATTTAGATATATTTTAAATTTTTAAAAATAGTTTATTTTTTTTGAATTTAATTTTTTTAAATGAAAGAAAAATTAGTGTGGTTAAGTCCTAATTATTATTTACAATTTGTTGATTATTTTAAAAATAGATTATTTAATACAAAAAAATTTACATTTTATCTTTATTTTTTCCAATTTTACGAAGGTTTTTTTTTTGAATTTTTTTTTTTTATATTTGTATTTTAAATGGTTTCACTTATACCTGAACTGGTAAGGAAAAAAAAATACATAAAAAAAAAAGTTATATGTACAAATTCAAAATATTTCCATTTTATTTTTGAAATAAAATAAAACAAAAAAAAAGATGGATGGATAATAAAAAATAACAAAGAAAAAAACTTTCTTTTTTTTTTCTAATTTTATAATTTTATTTTTTTATTTTTTTATTTTTTTTTTTTAAATTTTAATTTTTTTTTTTTTTTTAATTTTTTTTAATTTTTTTTTTTTAATTTTTTTTTTAATTTTTTCAAAAATTTATTATTTTTATTATTTATATATATATTTAAGGCTATACCACATCAATATAATTTTATTTTTGTTTTTTTTTTTGTTTTTTTTTTTTTTCATTTAAAATCAATCACACACACAATTCAGATTTATGGCAATAATAATATAGCTATAATAAATTACCTCACAATAATATTACGTTTTAAAAAAATTAATTAAATAATAATAAAAAAAACACATTTTTTTAGAATCATAGTTTTTCGTTTTAATAAAAAATTTTAGTTTTTTATATTTCAATAAAATTATAAATAAATAAATAATAACCATAATTAAATAAATAAATAAATACAATTTTTTAAAAATGAACGAGGGATATAGAAAAGATATAATAAGATATTTATCAGTTTTAAATAATTTAGGTGGATGTCATATAGATACAATTAATGGATTTTTACAAAAACCCTCTTATATTGGAGCAAGTCCACCAGTATCTCTTTTTCCATCAAGCGATGGAAAATCGATTGGAGATGCACTATATCAATTATCAATAGTTTTAGAAAGAATGACAGATAACGAATTTGATGATACAACATTTTATCATTCAAAACAATTAAAGAGTCCATTAGGTCCAGAAGAAGTGCGTAGATTAAATGAAATCTCTCTTAGTGCTAAAGTTACACAGGATTATATGAATACAATTGGTAGAGTTTTTCAATCATACCAACTATTTGAACTTTTATCATCATTAGAGGAACAACACATTACATTAATCTCAAAAGCACTCACATCAATTTTCCCAATGGATCAATCAATTACCAACGACATCTCAACATCAAAACAAAAAAACTATCAAGGAATTATTGAAAAAATCAAACAACTTTTTTCGCGAACTAAAATCGAATTATTTTTACATCTAAGAGAGGAAATAGAGGAGAGTCAAAAGAATCCTCATAAATCATCTATCAGCCAAGCCACCATTTTAGATACCTTAGATATAAAAAGCAGTGAATACTATTTGGCATCTGCCCTCAGACAATTATTATCCACCGATGAAAACTCTCTTACTACTCTTGTAAATGAATTACGAAAAATTCAACCATTACAAATTACTCAATTATCACTTTTACCCTTCAAAGACTTTTACCAAATTTTAGATTTACAAGCAAACTTTATTCAAATGGCAAATACATATCAATTCTTTAAAGAGGATTCAAATAGTCAATTCAACATATCAACTGCATCAGAAATTAAAATGCCCTCCACACCTGAAATTAAAATTGTTGACCAACCACCCGATAAAGCAATTTATAAAAGAAATGTTAAACCAGCACCATCTGTTTCTTTCCAAGGCGATTCAAAAGATTTAGATGGTAATTATTATGTTAGTGTTGCTTTATTAAGGTAATTATAAATAATAAATAATAAATAGTAAAGAAAATAACAATTATATTAATCTTTTTTTAAACTTTTTTTAGATGCAATGATTTTAGCGAAGAACCAACATTTTTAAATGGTGCCAGTAAACCAACTAAAATCACAAATGGTAAAATTGTTACTTTCAAAAAATTAAAGGTTATGGTTACAAGTCATCAACAAGGAGAAACATTATTTTGCTTTAGATTTGATTTAAGACGTTACTCTTCAGACCCAGAAACCAATCCAAACGATTTTGAGATTGTTTCATCAGTTCACTCTAGTCCAATTTCAATCCTTTCACACTCAACTCAACTTAAAAGTACCGCTATCGCTGATCTTCCAAAAGTAACTGAGGTTTTCCCATTGTCTGGTCCATCAACTGGCGGAACAAGAATATGTTTATTAGGTAGTAATTTCGCTGATACACCTGCTATTCGTTTAAAGTTTGGCAATGTTGAAATACAACCCGAATTCTTTAGTGGTGGTACATTGGTTTGCAATGCACCAGAGCATCCACCTGGTACTGTTCAAATTAAAGTTTCAAATTGCCAAAATCAGTGGAGTGTCACCTCTGCAACCTTTACTTTTGAAGATACAAATACAATCAATCCCTCCTCAAATATTTCATCAGACGCACTCTCAAATATCCTCCCAGAAAGTGTATTTGGTTTAGATTTTTCAAAAACTTTTGACACAAATTTCATTATAAAAGGTTTGGAAACTGCATCATCCACTTTACCCTCGTCAAATGGTGCTCATAGAAATTATTCAAAACAATATTGATAAAAAAAAAAAAATAGAAAGAAATTGGAAAAAAAAAAAAAAAAAAAAAACAAACACCCAAACAACAAATAATAACAATAACGCTCAAATCACGTATTACACCTCTAATATTCAAGAAAAAAAAAAGAAAATTTTAAAAAGTTTTTTTTTAAACCAAATTGTTTTTATAATTCCTCTGTCACTTATTAAAAAAAAAAAGAAAAAAAAAAAAAGGAAAAAGAAAAATTTAAAAAAAAACAAAAAAAAAAAAAAAGCTGTAGTAAAAATTATTAAATAATAGTTTTAATAATAATTGTAAATAATAAATAAAAGTAAACTTTAAAAAAATAAACAAAATTTGTCTCTTTTTCATTTTTATTTTTCAAAAAAAAAAAAATCTAAAATATCTTTTTAACTAATCAACTCATTAATCTATATTACCAAAATTAATTCCATTTTAATTAAAATGTATTGATTGTTTTTGTTTTTAAAATTTTTTTTTTTTTTATTTTATTTTTCGGATTTAAATATAATTTATATTATAGTGATATTTTACAATACAACTTTTTTCTTTTTTTTTAAACATTAGTGAAATAACCCATTGAGACTACAAAAGTACCTTCTGGAGTTTGTGAAACGACTTTTTGTTGGCTAAGATCGATTGAGATGAATTGTAAAACAGCGTTATAGTTAACGGTGGCATAGAGAATGTTTTGGTGGGCAGCGTGGGTGATGACATTAACTTGATCGGCTGGTGAGAAAATACCGAGTGGTTTAACAGCACCGGTTTCTGGGTCAATAATGGCGTAATCTTGACCAGAGTTACCGTTTGAATCAGTGACAACAACATTACCAACAATTTCGTCTAAAGCTGGAATGTAAAGAAGGTTGTATGGACCTGAGGTAACTTGTTGTGGGATAATTAATTCGACATCACCAATGTGTTGGGCTGAACGAGTATCGAATTTTGATAAAGTGGTTTCTGAAGTTGAGGCAGTGACAACATAATAGGTATGGTTGTAGGTTGAAAGACCAACACCGATTAAAACACCTTCAACATAACCATAAACATCATATGAGGCTGAGGCTGGATCCATTTCACCAACAATGTAGGTATTATTGTTAGTTGGAATACATACTTTTAATGAATTAACGTCACTATCATATCTAAGACCTTCGATTTGACCTAAATTGCTTGGAATTGGGACAAAGTAGATAACTTTATTTTTGGCAACATTGACGGTAACTAAATATTCGGTCTAAAAATAAAAAAAATAAAAAAAATAAAAAATAAAAAAATTAGTATTGATGGAATTAAAAAATTATATTTTTTTTTTTTAAAAAACTTACACCATTTTGGGCTAAAACGAATGTCATAATAGTGGTTAAGTTATTCATGGCACTGTTATCTGGACGGGTATTAACGAAATTTGGGAATTCTAATTTCAATGAGGTTTGACCTTGTTGGTTAATAACACCAAAATTGGCGATGTTATTGGTTTGCCATACACCGTATAAATTTCCTCTAACGATTGAAATTAATGCTAAAAATGCAACTAATAATAAAAATCTCATTTTATCTATCTCCTATAAAATTTATTATTACAACTATAAAAAAAAAAAAAAAAAATTCCAACGAAAAAATTTTTTTAAAAAATAAAAAAATTTAAAAAATAAAAAAAAAAATAAAAATAAAATAAAAAAAAATTTAAAAAAAAGATATTTTTATTTCCGTAATCAAAAAATTGAAAGCAATTATACAATCATTCAATTGTATGATTATACCACAATACAATTATACAATTGTGTAAAAAAAAAAAAAAATTCTTCCAAAAAAAAAAAATAGAAAAATTAAAATTATCATGTGGTTTGTTTTAAATTAGTAAAAAATAAAATGAAATAATTTTTTTTTTTTTTTTTTTGGACCAATTTTTGATTATGATGGTTTTTATTTTTTTAATATATAGGGTTAAATATGGTTACAATTTATTTTTTTTATCTTTTTTTAAAAAATAGTTATTGTGGTATTGTTTTTAATTGAATTATTGGACACCAAACATGCCAAGTAAATTTTGTAAACCACCTGGGAAACCTTTACCAACAGCGATAAATGACCAGTTTTGTGGGTTGGCTGGGTCACGATAGACCTCACCGACAACCATTGAGGTATTATTACCACCTTCAGCAGTAAGATCAAATCTACAAATATTTCTACCGGTTTCTTGGTTGGCAATACGAATGAAAGCTCTTGGGACCATTGAAAAGTTTTGTCTTCTTTCATCTGGCATGTGAATTGAAACAGTGAATACTAAACGGGTAACATCTGGAGCAACAGCTTGTAAATTTACTAAGACAACTTCATCATCACCTTCACCTTGACCACTATTTTAAAAAATAAAAATTAAAAAAGTTAATCATTGCGTGTTTCGATCAACTGCTAGTTATAATTTTTCTATACATACGTAAGGTTATCACCTTGGTGAACAACACTGCCATCTCTAGCTTGTTTATTATTGTAGAAAATGAAATCTTGTGAATTACGGACTCTACCTTGGGCATTTAACATGAAAACACTTGCATCTAAATCGAATGGTGCAGTTGGAGTGGTATTAACATCCCAACCTAAACCAACAGTAACCTTTC
The DNA here is from genome assembly GCF_000190715.1 of Dictyostelium purpureum. Taxonomy (NCBI): domain Eukaryota; phylum Evosea; class Eumycetozoa; order Dictyosteliales; family Dictyosteliaceae; genus Dictyostelium; species Dictyostelium purpureum. Next base: position 30,657 of record NW_003519534.1, on the reverse strand, counting down.
TTAAGGTTGGATCTTCTTTAGTTAATGAAATTTGTTGATTCTTTACTAATGAAACACCTGAACCTGTTGGTGGTGGTGGGGCACCATATTGGCCTGCAGCTTGTGGTGGTGGGGCACCATATTGACCTGCGGCTTGTGGTGGTTGTTGTGGTGGATATGCACCTGCTTGTGGTGGTGGTGGATATGCTCCTGCTTGTTGTGGTGGTGGTTGTTGTGGTGGGTATGCTCCTGCTTGTGGTGGTTGTTGTGGTAAGAATTGGTTGGCTTGTGGATTAGGATTTGAGACACCTGGAGTTGATGATGGTTGTCTGTAATAGTTATTGCCAGAGTTGCTTCCTGATGGTGGTGGTGGGTTATACATTTTAAAAAAAAAAAAAAATTTGTGTTTGATAATAAATAAAAAAATTAAATAATAAAACAAAAAACAAAAAACAAAAAAAAAAAAAGATATTGTATGGAAAAAAAAAAAATTAAATTAATTTATAAAAAAATAAAATTAATAAAAAAAAATTTTCAAATAAAAATTTTTTATTTTTTATTTTTTTTAAAATAATAAAAATTTCAATTTTTTTCCCTCTTTATTCATTTTCATACCTGATATATAACCCTTGTTCTCAGCACCAAACTGCAAAAAATTTCATTTTTTTGTGTTACATATAAAAACAAAAAACTCAAATATTTAAACAACAAATAACAAAAAATGTAAAACTATACATTCAAAAAATAACATTAACACAAGATACATTTTTTATTTTTCTAATAGTCCATAGCAAAATTAATTTTTTATGCAGCAACTTCATAATGGTTTATTTATGAAAAATAACTGTTATCTAATATATTTAAATTTTTCATTCCAACCTTTTTTTTTTTAAAATTTTTTTTAATAAATAAATAAAATTTATCTAGTTTCTTTTGTTGCTGATTTAATAGATTTAAAAATATTTAGTAACAACAATAAAAAGAATTATTTAAACAGTTATATAAAAGAAAAAAAAAGAAACAAAAGTACCAACAGTCAAATTTAAAATAATAAATAATAAAATACTATAGTCTTACAATAAATAAATACTTCCCTATATCTTCCAAATATATAAAGATAGTTTAAATAAAGTGAATACAAAATTGAAATTCTATAATATTTTGCTTTCTTTCTTCTGAATTATTCTCTTGCTGTTGTGGGGTATTTTTGGAGATGTTAAGTATTATAAATATAAACTTTGAGTTGATATTTTTCACCTATATTTTCTTTTTTAAGAATAGGCCAATGTTCTAGGGATAGACAATTTGCAAATGGTTATTATAAACAAATTTTTTATTTTTTTTTTATTTCTTTTATTTTTATCACTTTTTTTTTTTTTGAATGTTTTGTAATATTATTTCTTTTAAAAGTTTAGTTTTTATCAATGGGACAGTTCTAATTAGATTCAATTACGCATAGCTCTTCTTTGGAATTTGATTTTTTTGGATCACCAAAATTTTTATTTTTATTTTTAAATTTTCTTCTATAGAATATAATGGAGATGGTAGCCAAAATTATAGAAACACTTGGTATGATGGTAGATAATAAAATTATTTTTAATTTATTCCTATATGGACCTCTGAATTTAAAAAGAAAATTGTATTAATAAAAAATTGTGTTAATGGTTTATCATTTTTAGTATCATTACATATCGTTATAATGGGAAATTTGTAATGGGAAAACGGAAAAATCATGTGTATAAACATGATTAATATTTGCACCGTTAAAATCAGCGACCTTTTTTATATTGTCATAGTCTTCAGGATAGTCCGGTTCATCAATGTAAATATTAGAAATGTAGTTAAAGTTAGTAAAGTTAGTAGAGTTTAGGTTGCATAAAAATGATTTAATTTCTAAAGGTTTTATAAAAATAATATTGTTACCAATATTGTTCCTTTTTTCATTATAAAAATTATTATAGTTATATTCTGATTCACCCGATTTGATTGGAAAATTAGCGTCAATGAAATATTTATCTAGATAATAAAAAATTTAAAAATTAATTAGCATTTTTTATATTAATTTTTAAAAATATTAAGTTAATATTAGTAACCCTTGATTTTGGAATCATTCTGATCTTGTTTCATTTCTAAAAAAGTTAAACCAGTTTCATTTAAATTGAACATGGAGGAGTTTTTAAAGTATTGATCTAAATGAATTTCAGTTTCACCATGGTTTAAATTAAAAAATCTTAACCCTAAATAATTGTTATTGAGAATTGGTTTTAAAGATAAAAAATGAATGTTACTTGGGAGATCATTGAGTAGTAATGGTGAGTATGTTTGTTTATAATCGTTTTGATAGTTTGATATATTGGTAAAGGTTTTAGTTAAATAGATGGGTTGGTTATCAATTTGTAATGATAATCTCTTTTGATTTTTAACTTGGTTGGTAATTGAATCTATATTTAGATATAGTTTTCCATCGACTCTTGATGTATCTTTTGATGGCCAAGAAATACCTTTTGAATCATCATTGTCCATTGTTCTATGTAACATAATTTCTAATTGATTTTTTGATTTTAAAGTGCATCCTAATGATCTATCTACATATACAGAAAATTGTTTGTTGTTTGTTTCATCTTTTATATGGGTATAGTGAATTGAGGGATAATAGTTTGATGCTATTGGTCCATTTTTATTAATTACTCTTTTTCTGGATTCAATACCATTGTCAGTATAAAATTCATCTTTTTCATTTTTTACAGAGTTAAATTTGTATTGGATGACTTTTTCTTTATTCATTTCCCCGACAAAAGAATAGCTAGTTTCTAAATATTTTTCGGTAAATAAAAGATCAGTACCTGGGTCACTTTTATAAACTCTTTGATTTATAAAAGAAATTTTTTCGCAGTTGTTTGAGTTATAAACCATTGATAGTTGTGAAACTAATGGCCCTTCATATAATAAATAATAGTCTGGTCTGTTTAAAAAAGATTCTTCTTTACCTGCTTTAAAAATATATGGACCACTTTTCTTTGATTTATATTGTTTAAATGTTTGTGAAACCATTTCTTCCTTACTATTATTTGTTTTTTCATTTATTGATTTTAATAAACCATTTGATTTTGAAAATTTCCATTCCATTATTCTATTTTTGAAAATTATATCTGAATCTAAGTTAATTTTTTTGTTACCATAATATATATTATTTTTTTTGTTATTTTTTTTCGTTGTTAAATAAAATGTGGAAAAACCTAATGAAGGGACTGTAACTATGGAGTATAATAAATATTGATTTAGACCATAAAAACATTCATTTGAATACTCTAAAGAGTTAATTTGAATTTTAACTTCATTAAAATTAGAATCATATAATTTTAAATTTTCTATTTCTTCTGGTTCATAAGAAAAGAGCCTAAATGATATGTGTTGATGAGATTCCCAGCCCAATGAGTTAAATAATTTTATTGAGTAGTTTTTATTTTCCCCCAAATATGATACATCAATAAAATTATTAAAATGATAATTATTTTCATACCCAGTTTTTAAAATAGGACTATTGTTTTTTTGTTTTAACAAAGCATTATATAGGTTTGAAATAATATTAAAGGAAAGTAGTCTACATTCTTTTAATTTTAAAAACATATCAAATAGAACATAGCTTCTTGATGTTCCAGTTATAATATCATGATGTTGAGTTAATGATACCACTTCTCTAATTTGATTAATATCTGATTCAATTTGGTTTTGGTCATGGTAAAATTGTGTTTTGGATAAGCCATATAGAGAATCTACTACTCGTAATAAATAGCTAACATCTCTAATTTGTTTTTTTAGTGTTGGTCTGGTGGTATAATAACCAGACCAGTATTCTTCTTTGCCAGTATTATATGGTAAAAAATCCTGCTCCACTTGGCCCAACTTAATATTATTATTAATTAAATCAGATTTTAAAGAGTCAAAATAATCTGAAAGAGTTGAATAATTAATATATTCTATATCATATTCATCTTTTCTATCTTGAATATATTGTATCCATTCTTTTGATAATAAAAATTCTTTATTTGCATTGCTATATTTGAAATCATCACCTAAATAAATATAATTGTTAGAATAGAACTTATATCTATATAGAATAAATATAACATACCTAAGGGAATAATTAAAGTTTTGGTGTTTCTTGTTTTGGACAAATTAATTAAATAATTAATAAATTTTTTTACTCTCTTTTGTAGGTTTATATTTTTGGAGGGATCAAGCATATCAGGATAACTATAGTGGGTATCTAAAACTGAAACCAACATTTCAGATTCATAATTTAATGTTTTTGAACCTTTCCATAAAAATTCCATTTCTTTGTTATCCTTCATATAATTTTTTATATCATTTGAAACCCTATTTATAACCAGGCCTTTAATTCCCATTTTAGAAAATAGGGTGGGTGTAATAGAGCTATATCCAAAAGGATCAATTTGCCATGCATACTCAACTGTATAATTTAAATTATTTTTTAACCATTGGTGTCCTATTGTCATTTGTTCAATAACCTCATCTAAGTTAGTGGTAGCTTCATCATTTTGTACCCATCCACCAGTAATAAATTCCAATTGTTTTTTTTTTATTAATTTTTTTACAGAGTTTTTGGTAGTTTGATTTTGATTTTCAAACCACATACTAAAATACCCAATTTCTACCCAATTAAATTTTTTATTTTCATCATTATTTAACTCATTATATATTCCATCTAATATATATTGGACTTTATTATTATAATACTCCTATTATATAGTTTATATGTTTTTTTTAAAAATTAATATATTTATATTTAAAATTCAAAATTATTTTTCTTACATACTGAGTAAGTTTGTAACCAACCAGAGTCACAATGAGAATGAGGTATTAAAAAAACTTTTAAACCATTTTTTTTTGATTTTAAATTTCTTGAGTGTCCCAAATTTCCTGTTATTTCTTTGCTTTGGAATAAATTTATTAAATAAACTACAGTTATTAAATATATAAAAAACAAATTTATTTTTAAATTCATAATAAGAAGCAAAATATTAATAATGAGTGATTAAAATTCATTAATGTTTTTTTTACTATTTAAACAAAACTACCCCTCTTCCCACATTATAAAAAAACAATTCGCTATTGTAAATATAAATAAAAAGAGGAATTAATAAAAAAAATTTTGTCTTTAAATCCCAAGATCTACCACTTTTCTGCATATCACAATTTTTAACAAATATATATTTAATTATTATTTTTTCATATGTATTGTTTAAGCATTAATTTATAATACTTAGCTTAAGTATATCAAAATCAAACATTTATCAAGATAAGGTTATTTATTTTAGTTTTTTTTTTTTAAAGTGTTTGAAAAAAAAAAAATTTATAACATCATAATTGATGTTTTTTTTTTAAAAAATAATTTTTTTCACCATTTATGCGAATTAATTATTATTTTATATAAAAAAACGCTATTATTTAACCCAAAAAAGTAAAAATATAATTAATTATTCGTGTTGAAAAAACACACCCCCATCAATCATTACAAAAAAAAAAAAAAAAAAAATTTTTTTTTTAAAATTATATGTTCTGATTATCCGCACAATAAATTTTTACCGTCTTTAATTTAATTTTAAAAAACTTAAAATTTGAATTGTTATAATTAACAATTTAAATTTTAAGTTTTTTAAAAATATAATTTTTTTTTTTTTTAAAGCATAAAAGAGTAAAAATATAAAAACAGAAAAAAAAAAGGATAAAATTTAGGCCTAATATTTTTTTATTCTTATTTTTTATAATAAAATGAAATACTCTAACTTTTTATTATTATTCTTTTTTAATTTTCTAATTATTTTTGTTTTTGGTGACTGTGTTTTCAATAATATTGATTATTCACATCTAAGTAACCCAAAAGGTTATTCGGCACCAAGTGCTTTAAACCTTCATAAAGAAGAAATTGGAAAATATACCTTCCATTGGAATATTTGTGGTAGTTGTTCCAAATGCAGTCCCCTTAGTGGATCGGCATGTCAAAGAAATGACGGGCGTAATGAAATAATTGGTGAAGCTTCAAGACATCTCTGGGGTATAGAACAATCATCAGGAAAAACAACACTAACCTATTTTTCTAAAAATGGCCATGGGTGCCCAGATAAACCTAGACAATTAACTATCATTTTTGTATGCACAAATGAACCCTTAAAAACCTCGCTTGTGTATGAAGATTCTGAATGTAAATATAGTGTTACAATGTATGGAGCCTGTGGTAGAGCTATAAATTAATTAAAAAATCTATTGTTAGAAGTTCAACTTTAATAGAAAAATAAATAAAAAAAAAAAAAAAATTTTTAATTGCTTTATTCCTTTTTTCTTTTTTTATTTTTAGATTTAATTGAAAATATTGTCTAGATACTCTATAAGATAACACCCTAAATTTTTCATACATTTGCTATATTTGATAAAATTGGACCCATACTAATGTAATTTTTATTATAAAATTGAAATAAGAGTTAATGATTTGTTTTTTTTATTTTTTTGCTGAAAGAAAAAGAAAAAATTAAAAAACAAATAGATTTTAAAACAAATATTTTAATTATAAAAATTAAACTAACAATAAATGATGCAGATAATATATAAAATTGAAGTATTAAAAAAAAAAAAAAATTATTTTTAAATTTATTTTTGAGTAAAAAAAAATTTAAGATTATAGTTTATTTGAAATATTTATTCTTCGATCTCTTCGACATCAATCTCTTCTTCGACTTCAATCTCCTCTTCAACTTCAATTTCCTCTTCAACTTCAATTTCTTCCTCGACTTCGATTTCTACTGTTTCCTCTTCAATAACTTGGTTTTCTTCATTTTGGTTGCTATTTAAATTATCCCTATTGTTTCCTAAATTTAAATCTTCATTTGTACAATTAATACTTTCCCCTTCTTTCGATTCTGATACTATTTGTTCATTAGCTATATCATCCATTTGTGAGTTTTCTTTAACTAAAAATTCGGTTGACTTTTCACTTGACTCATCAATATCTGGTATTTCTGGTTCATTTTCTAAAAAATCTTCAATTTTATTTTCAGTTGTTTTATCTTCGACAATAACTATATCATCAGTCTTCTCTTCTAATTTGGTTTCACTAATAATTGGTTCATCGGATTTGATATCCTCGTTTGACTCTATTAATTGCTCTTCTCTAGCTTCTAAAGTAATTGATTTTTCCTCGACTGGGTTTTCTTCAATTTTAACTTCGAATGGTTCTTCTATTTTGTTTTCAATAGATTCTTCTGTATTTTCAATTGAATCTTCTCTTTGTTCGATTGGTTCATCAGCTCTAGTTTCTTCTATTGCTAGTGATTGTTCAACCGGTTCCTCTGATTTGATTTCTTCATTAATAAATGGTTCATTGATTATTATTTCTTCCATAACTACTGGTTCCTCAGTTTTGATTTCTTCTGTGGCAACTGACTCTTCAGTTTTAATTTCTTCTGCGGCAATTGGTTCTTCAGCTTTAATTTCTTCTGTAGCAACCGACTCTTCAGTTTTGATTTCTTCTGTAACAAGTGGTTCAATGGTTTTAATTTCTTCTGTGGTAACAATTGGCTCCTCAGTTTTAATTTCTTCTGTGGTAACAATTGGCTCTTCAGTTTTGATTTCTTCTGTAATAAGTGGTTCAATGGTTTTAAATTCTTCTGTAGCTACTGGTTCTTCAGTTTTAATTTCAGCAACTTGATCTTCAGGTTTGATTTCTTCTGTAACTGATTCATTAACTTTAATTTCTTCTGTTGGTTGTTCTTCAGTTTTCTCTTCAAATACCTCGGTAACATTTGATGATTCATCAGATTTAACTTCCTCTGTAGTGATTAATTCTTCATTTTTAACTATTTCATTTGTATCAATTAACTTTTCATCTTTAATTGATTGTTGAGAAATATTATCTTCTAATGGCTCTTTAACTTGAGCATTATTAATTGGTTGTTCAAAATTAAATTCTTGTTGTAATTTTAATAGTTTTTCTTTAAAGGTTAATTTTTGATTTGTAATGAATGGATGTAATAAAGCTTCAGAAATTGAAATTCTTTTATCTGGAATGAATTGTAACATTTGTTGAAGTAAATCCAAGGCAGAATCCGAAGCATTTGAACAATTGGCTCTAAGGTTATCAATACAATCTTCGAATGGAACTGGTAATTGAACAGCGAATTGAAGTAATTGAACGCCATCATTCTTCATGTTATTACTATTAATCATTCTATCTACATCTTTTTGGAATGGTCTACCAACGATTTTAACTATATTTTCGATTAATGATTTATTATTATGGCCATGGAATAAAGGTTTGGTTCTTTCTTCTTTATTTTGGAGCAAGTAAATAAAAATACAACCCAATGACCAAATATCTGACTCTGTGTTGATAACACCACCAAAGATTTCTGGAGCACCATAAATCATACCATCTTCAGCTGGCTCTGACTCTACTGTACCTTGAAGTGATCTCATTATACCTAAATGAGTTAAATTGATTTTAAGTGATTCATTTCCTTCCTTTGTACCAGATATTAAAACTCTTGATGGATTTAAATCACGATAAACTAAACTTGAAGAATGTAAGAATTGTAAAGTTTCTAAGAGTTGCTTCATAATGGTACGAATGATATCCATTGATAATTGTTGTTGTTCGTTATAGAATTCTATGAATGGTTTTAAGCTTGTTTCAGATGGCTCCATAATAACGTAGATTGATTGTGGAGTTTCGCTGATTTCATATACTTTGGTAATATTTTCGTGAACTGGAATATTTAATTTAATACCTGGGGGTAAAACTTTGACTGCAACTGGTTTTAATTCTTGACAATCGAAACCACAGAAAATAGTAGTTGAAATTTCAGAGATTAAAGTACCTAAATGATAACGATTTGAAATGGCTGGAAAAGTATTTGAAAGGTAGGCTTGAATAGATCTATCGATTGATTCCTGTGATTGGACTAGTCTCTTTTTATTTTCAACGAATTCATTTACAACTTTTTTATTTAATATTGGAAGGTATTCACCAAATAATCTAAGCTCTTCGTTACAATAACCATCAAATTCTTCCAATTCTCTTTTGTGACGTTCTAATATTTCTTGTCTCTTCTTTTCTAAATCTTCTTGTTTTGATTTTTTACAGTTTTCAGTATCCAAAACGATATCGGCATCTTTGGTGGCAATTAACATTCTCATTAATGATTTGTAATCTTCAGTTACTTCTTCTACAGAATCTTCAAATTGTTTTAGTTCGCTGCCATATTTTTGTTTTCTTGTTTTAATAAACTCTGTATCTTCATCACTTTGACTATCGAATAAATCATTACCAAGTTTCTTTAATTTTCCAAGCTTTTCTAATAATTGATCTTGATTAGTTTCATTTGAACTTGGTTGGTAATTATTTGTATTTTTAATTGATTTTAATTCAATAATTGATATTTGAACCAATTCATCTGTTAAATCTGGTGAAATTTCGTTTGAGAAAATATAATCCTCAATAACTTCTTCCTGTTGCTGTAAAATTGTTGGTGATGCTTGAGGTGGTTGAATTAAATTTGAGCTACTATTTAAAGTCATTGATTGTGATCTTGAGAGTGAATAATTTGATTGTGATCTTGAAATTGATGATTGAAGTGTACTTCTATTACTATCATTATTCCAAAGATTTTGAACTAAATTAGCTCTATTTTTAAACTCTTGTTGAACAACATCAAAGGGTATTCCTGTGGCATTTTGAACGCTTGCAATATTAGTTTCGATAGATGTTACAGTTAATAAATCTGCATATGTATTATAATGTAAATGAATGATTGCTGGTTTTTTTAAATCCAATACTTTAATCTTTTTTAATATCCCTAGTAAAAAAAAAAAAATTTGTTTAATAAAATAAAAATTATAAAATTTAAAAAAAAAATAATATAAATAAAACATACAATCATTTTCCTTTACAACTTGAATTAATGCAATTGAGCCATTATCACTTGCTGCAAAAATGATATCACGATATTTATCATAGACTATGGTTTGTGCAAAAAATGAACAGCCATTGAGTTGTTTACCAGTTTCAATATCCCAAAGACGAATTGTTCTATCCATTGAAGAGGAAATCAAATGACCCTGTCTTGTAACTAAAAGATTTAAAATAGCACCTCTTGAATGACCATCAAAAGTTCCTAAGACATTACGTTCGACAAAAGAATATTTTCTAATTATACCATCAGCAGCACCAGAGATAACATATGAATGAATTGAATCAAAAGTTAAGGCAGTAATTCCAGATGATAAAGTATCCAACAATTTATTTAAACTTTTATTGGCCTCATCCTCGGCCAAATAGACTGCTAAAAGACTTCCACTATCCATATCCCAGAGACGTACAGTTCCATCCATAGCACCAGATAATAGCAACATATCCTCACCAGTTTTATATTGAGTATTATTTGATGTCATTGGAGTGATTGGAAAAATTACACGAATAAAATCTTGATGAGAGATTGAAATTACATCACTTGATAAGTTTGACTGTAGATTTGGCAAAGCTCTAATGAATTGTCCACTATCACCACTGTAAATACGAATGAAAAAATCATCTTCTGCTGTTATAAATTGGTTATTCTCTTCATCATATACCACTAAATTGATAGATCTCTTTGAAAGTGAGTTTTTTAAATGTTCTCTAGTTCTATCATTAAAAAAGAAAAATCCCTCCTTTGTGATAACTGTGCTACCAAATACCTTTTCATTGAAAAATGCTGATAATGGTTTAGAGTCTTTAAACGTTTGTGATTGGTTATTACCCATTTAATTCTATATTAACTATATATATTAATAAATAAATATATACTGTAATTATAAAAATAACTATGAGTAATTAAATTAAAACTTTTTATTATTTAACAATTGTTTAATAAAAACACAAAAAAAAATAAATAAAAATCTGAGGGCTAATGCGCCAGCTTTTTTAAAATTTAGAAAAAATTAAATAAAAAATAAAAAAAAATAATTTTATTTTTTCAGAAAAAAATTTTTCAATTTACTTTTCCAGTATTATAATAATAATAAAAATATGATTAAATGCCATACATGAATACACTGAACAAATAAAAAAGGAAATAAATAAAAATATGTTCAGTTTTTTTTTTTTTTTTTTTAATTTTTTTTATTTATAATTATATATAATAGATATATTATTAAAATAATTATTTTTTTTTTTTTTTAAATTTTGAAAAATTTGATTGATTGTGATTGATTTTTTTGAATTTTTTGAATTTTTTTTTTCTAACCGTCAATATCAAAATCATTACCAACATATTCTGATTTTTCAGTAGCCATTCTATTTCTTTCAATGATATTTTGTTGAGTCTTGATATACCAACGATAAGTTTGATAACCTAAAAGTGCTACTAAAATGGCGATACCTAAATAAACGGCAGTATTCATAACTAATAATTGAGTTGATGAGTATTTCTTCATTTTTTCCTTGATTTTGGCCTTTCTCTTTTCATCTTGACGGGCACGTCTTTCGTTATCTTTCTTCTTTTTCTTTTCTTCTTTTTCTTCTTCTATACGCTCGAGGGTCTTATGATCGGTATCATCGAAAAAGAAAAAGATGATATTTGGAATCATAGTGATTGTGCACCAAACGTAAAGTACTTCGGTTCTGAGGTCTACTTGTTGAATCATCTTTGGAATATCTAAAAAGATAAAGACACCAAGTGTGAAGATTACCCAAATTAAATTTTGATTTACAAAGCTGTTGATTGTTTGTAAATGTCTTTTCATATATATAACGGATGTTAAAACGACTGCGTAAATTGCCCAAATATAAATTAAATATACTCTATTATTTGCTACAATTTCACCTGCTCTCTTTAAAATAAATGGTAATCCAAAAAATGTTGGAACTAATAAAAATAATAAACCAAATTTGATAAATGTCTTTGTTGATTTTTCTGGTTTTTCTGATTCACCACCACCACCATGTCCAGTACATGGTTTACCATCATGTGAATGTCCGTGTTGTTGTGGTTTTGTATTGTTGTGTGAATGTCCATGATGGTTGTCATCGTCATCTGAATGATCTTCGTGATCATGGTCGTGATCATTATGTTCATGTGAATGACCATGATCGTGTGAATGACCGTGGCTATCGTGTGAATGACCGTGGTTATCGTGTGAATGGCCATGGTGATCATGTGAATGACCATGTCCATCTTCTTCTTTTTGTACTGTTTTTTTTGCCATTATATTTTAAATATTATTATTCTTTTTTTTTTCTTGTTTATTACTATTTATTATTAAAAATTTATAATAATATATTGTACAAAAAATAAAACAAAAAATAAATTATAATAGTTTTTTAAAATAAAAAAAAAAATATAATAGTTTAAATATAAATAATTTAAAAAAAAAAAAAAAAATATTTATTTCAAATGATAAAAAAAAAAAATGAAAAATTTAAAAATAAAAAAAAAAATAAAATTTTTTTTTAAAAAAAGTGGTGACAATCTTTATTTATTTTTGACCAGTGCATTGACTTCATAAATATAATTAGTTAAATTATTACAAAAAAAAAAAAAATAATAATAATTAAAAAATAATTAAAAAATAATTAAAAAATAATTAAAAAAATAAAAATTTAAATAAATAAATAAAAAAAAAATATTTCTATATCTAAAAATATTTATAAAATAAAAAAAAAAATAAAAAAAAATAAATGGAAAAAAAAAAAACCAGAAAATAAATAAAGTGACATTTTTTCCATAAATAAGCAATGATGCTAACAGTGCAACAATTTTATTAATAATAAACCCTTATCATTTAAAATATAGTGATGATATAGCCGATTCACATCAATGGGGAAATTTAAATCAACGTATTTACATGGATATATAAACAAAGTTTTTTTTTTTTTTTATAATAAAATAAATATATTTTAAACAAATAAATTTTAAACAAATAAATTTTAAACATGTCAATTATTAGTAAATATAGTTTATTTAATTATTTTTTAAAATTTATGTTTCATTTATTAATATAAATTTTTTTATTTTTAGAATTAATTTCATCTACTACTCTTTCATCATTTTCCAACAACAAGAAATCCTCAGTCTTATTCAATGACAAAGACGCTCCATTTGGAAGATATACCAACAACCAAACTTCATGTGGCTGTGCTGATTTCAGAGGAGGAAACATAATCAATATCGACATTGATATCCGTAAAAGACGTGGAGGTTGCTGTTAAATTCTTTGCGTAGTAATAAATATTTATTTCATAAAATCAATAAATATAATCATTACATTAAATAATCAATAAATTTTATTTATTCATTGACCAATATCCTTAAGGTATTTTCTATGTTATTATTTTCCATATAGTTTTTTTATTTATCTTTTAAAATTAAGTGGGGTAAAATTAAAAATTTTATTTTTTTTTTTAAATTTTTTTCATTTTTTTTTATTTTATGAATATGTGTGATACATGAAGATAAAAATGAAATATAACAATGATTTAGAAAATTTAACACAATTATTACAAAGAAAAGAGGTATTTTCACAATCAGATATAATAGAAAAAGCAGATTTTTTTTATAACGATTATCTTATAGAAGCATATTTTCAATTAGAAATTATAGATTATGATTTTTTGTCACTACCTTGTGTGGATAGCCAATTAAAAGAGATAATAGACAAGTTTTCAAACACGACTACCACCACTACAACCACCACCACCAACGCGACCATGACCACAACGACAACAACAACAGCAATCAGCAGCAACGATAATCAATGTCCCAATATAAAAATGGGAAGAATTTGTGAAATACCATCAGAGTTTTTAGAAATTAGCGGTAGATTATTGGAAGAGGAAATCCAGGTAATTGAAACTGCATGTAAGAAGAAATTGGGTATTGAAAACGAAGTAAAAATAATAACAAGACTATCAAAATTAGTGATATACGAAAAAAACAGCCCACCCTTTCCAATAGTAAAGCACAATGATACAAGCGATAATAAATTTGCAACGTTAGTGTGTGTTCTACCCAGTACCAAACCCAAAAAGGGTGGTGAATTTTTTATAAAGCATAATAGTACAATAGTATCATTAAATATAAACAATGTTAGTCCATCGAACCTTAGATTTGTCGCATTTTTCAATGATTGCCAAACCAAGATGAAGCCAATAACATCAGATGGATATAGAGCATGCTTGGTATTCGATCTAATCAAATCCAATAAAAGACTATCCCTATCTGCAAATGAACTAGATACAGGTAAAAAGAACCAAGAGACAATGAAAAAACAAATAAGCGAACAACTAGAATCATTATCAAACGAAATTAATAACCAGTTTACAAAATTAAATAAATTAATATATGTATTCGATCACCACTATCAGTCATTCAGTCAACTATTAAAATCGAATGAATCTATCAATGACAAAACCATTACAAATAAAATATTAGCATTAAAGAATTCTATTGGATACTCAGTTTATTTAGCCCAATTTAGCTACCAAGAAATATTGTCCATCAATGGTGATTTTGTAAAAGATGATACCTCCTCTGTAGTATCAAATTTCCTAGATCCAAACGACCTATCTCCCATCACCCTATTTGGAATCGACACTCATATAGATATCGATGAAATTCTTCCAATAAACTGTTTAAAAAATATAGAACCTAAACTAACAAGAGACGCCAATAGTGAAGACGAAATAAAAACATACACAGCATCATCGTTGGTTATCATCAAAAATGAAACGCTAAATATCCCACCTCCTCTTATCCAGTCATCTTCTTGTTCTGAGAATATAAACCCAAATAAAAACAAAAAAACCAAAACAAAATAAAAAACCTGTATAATTTCAAACCAAACCACAATATCCTTTTTTTTTATTAAATACTATATTTATTTATTTTTTTATTTCTTTAAACCTCTAACAGAGATATCATATACAACTTCTTCTATTCTCTTTAAATCGTATTTCATGGAATCGTATCTAAAAATAAACAATTAGTTGGTATCTTTTGAAATTTATATATATATTGTATAAAAATAACTATAATATACCTCTTTCTAACAATATCATTTTTAAGATTTAATAATCTAAAACCAGCAAATAAATCGGATTCAAATTTGGAAATGGCACTTGGGGTTTCGTAATCTTGTCTAATAACACAATTTAAACAATATCTGCTCTATAGATTATGAATTGAAATTGAGTTAGTAAAATATAATATAATATAGTTTGAATTAAAAAATAATTTTGATTACTTACTAATTCATTTGAAAGGTTACATAAAGCAATTAAATAATCTTCTAATTCGAGTGAGAATGCACCTGGTTTATTTTCTTCGACTATTTTTAAAGAAAAAAATTAATATTTTTGGTGGTGGGTGAGAGGGGGTGATTGAACTTTGGGGAATACATACGATTTAATAATGATTGAAGCTCTTCAATTTTTAATAATTGTTTCTTTTCTATCCAATATGAAAATAATAAAGAGAATGAGATATTGGTAAGTGAAAATTTCCAATATTCTCTATATTTGAAATAAAGTTCTGGTTTAATTAATGATTTTAATTGATCGATTTGGATTTTTAATGGCTCAATTTCGGTTAATAAGTGTTGATATGTTGTAGTGCATGAAACGGAGTGATATTGTTGAACTAAAGTTGAAAGTTTTCTTTCTACAGGCTCGATATTTTTGACGATATCTTTAATTTGTTCACGAATTTGAAACTCTTTTTCTAAATCAACTGAAAATTTTTCAAAAACACTTTCCATTTTATTTGTATATTATATCAATGATTAAATAGTGGGTATGTGTGTATAATCTGGATATATCTATAGATCTATATCTTTATATTAAAATATTGATCAAGATAAAATTAAATAAAAATGGTGAAATGAAATTTATAAATTTTTATGAAAAAATAAAAAAAATTATTTTTTATTTTTTTTTCATTTTTTTTTTTTTTTTAATTTTTTTCAAATTTTTTTTTTTTTACTTTTTTACATTTATTATTTCTACGACTATATATAACAAAATGTTTCACAATTTAAGATTAAAACTTTTAGGTTGGGCTGCTACTGAACCAATCTTCTTTTTCACCACTGTTGTTAGTACTCCATGTAAGTATACTTTTATAAACAATATAATATCACCAAACCATCTTTTATTAACCCTATGATGATTTTTTTATTAGTGGCCTTTTTACCATTTATCGTTAGACCATTACGTGAAAAATTCGCCACCAGAAAACTTCATGCTCATGCTCGTATGTTATTAATTTAGGTTATATTTATATTGGAAATAGATTTAGGAAAGAGAGGATTTATTTATTAATCGATCATTTTATTTATTTTTATAGAATTCATTCACAATGGTAAAACCTTTTAAAGCAATAATACAGTAACAATAATAATAATATATATAGAAAAAGAAGCCTTTTTTAAAATCATGTTAAATAATAAATTAAATTAAAATTAAAATTAAATTAAACAAGAATTATATTGTATTTTTTTTTTTTCTCTTTTTTTTATTTTTTTTTTAAATTTTAAAATTTTTTTTTTAAATTTTTCATTTTTATTTTTTCATACAACCAAAGAAGAAAGACATGGAAGATAAAATAAACCCTAATGCATCAACCACCACCAATTCCCCCTCTACAAATAATGATAGCAAACCAATTAATATAAATATTGGTATAATGGGACATATTGATAGTGGTAAAACATCATTGGCAAAAGCACTAAGTACAAATTTATCAACCGCATCTCTAGACAAATCACCAGAAAGTCGAATGAGAGGTATTACATTAGATTTAGGATTTTCATCATTTCAACTTAATAGAGAACTTTTAAATAATGCCATTGGAAATGACGAAAGTAGTAGTTGGGGTAATAAAATAGATAATAATCAAAATATTCAGATTACATTAGTAGATTGTCCAGGTCATGCATCATTAATTAGAACCATCATAGGTGGATCACAAATTATTGATATGATGTTTTTAGTAATCGATATAAACAAAGGTATTCAAACCCAAACTGCAGAGGTATAAAACTTAACCATTACACATAATAAATACCATTTATAAATTAGGCTAACCATTAATTATTTATATAGTGTATTGTAATTGGCGAAATAACATGTAAAAAAGGGATTATTATATTAAACAAGATTGATCAAATACCAATTGAAAATAGAAATGAAAAAATAGAATCAGTATCAGGTAAATTAAGAAAAGCATTAGAAAAAACCTGTTTTAAAGAATCACCAATAGTACCATTTTCAGCAAACCCAAGTGATAATAATAATAATAATAATAATAGTGATAATAACGACGATAACAATATAGCCAAACCAATTGGATTAAATGAATTATATAAAGAATTAAATAAATATTTAGTCGTACCAAAAAGAGAGGAAAAAGGTGATTTATTATTCGAATTTGACCATTGTTTTCAAATTAAGGGTCAAGGATCAGTATTAACAGGTACAATATTAAGAGGCACCATCGAAGTGAATCAAACTATTCAAATTCCTCAATTAAATTTAGAAAAAAAGGTTAAATCAATGCAAATGTTTCATAAACCAATTAAAAAGGCAATTCAAGGTGATCGTGTAGGTGTTTGTGTAACCCAATTAGATTCAAAGCTATTAGAAAGAGGATTGGTATGTTCAAACAACTCAATACCTTCACTATCCTCAGCACTTATTTCAATTGAAAAGGTCAGATTTTATAAAAGTGAAGTACACACAAAATCAAAATTTCATATTACTATTGGCCATTCAACTGTAATTGCAAGCTTAACTTATTTCTCAGCAATTGTACCAAATAGCAATAATGGTAGTGGTGATAATAATAACAGTACATTCAACTACTCCAACGAATATATTTATCAAGATACTTTAAATGCAACCTCACCAGAATTCCCAGTGGGCTCACAATTTGCTTTGATTAAGTTTGACCATCCAATCCTATGTCCTCTTAATAGCGTTATTATAGGTTCGAAATTAGATGTCTCCACTGATTCAACTGGTTGTAGAATAGCTTTTCATGGCACTCTAATTGAGGGTGTTGATGACAAATCTCCAAATTCAAAACAATCTTTATCAAAATTAAAAATTTACAAAACCAAATCGAAACAGGGCCAAGTCGAAAGAGTAAGCATTTATTTTTAGTTTTATCATTATTAACTTTTTATTAACTCTAAAATTATTATAATTTGTTTTATCAGGTTCATAACCAAGATACACTTATTGGTAAAAATTTATTTAAAAAAGATTCCGATATGACTAGTTTTATTGGTATGAAGGTGGTATTCGAAACTGGCGAAACTGGTATCATAGAATCGTCATTTGGCAAAGGTGGCAAAACTAAAATACAACTTTTAAACAATGTTGCTGCTGAATCTATTAAAATAGGTTCAAATTTCACTTTAACTTTCAAAAGATTTATTTTTGATCAAACTAAAAGTAATAAGCAATAAAAAATAATAAAATAAATTGTAAAATAACAAATATTTTTTTAAATTATAAAACAAGATAACTTTTTAAATAATTAAAGATTTTAAAAAAAAAATAATGAAAAAAATAAAGTAGACACATTTTTGTAATTTTAGAATTAAATAAATATATTTTATTAATTTCATTTTATTTTTGAAAGAAAGAGAAAAAAAGAGAGACGAGAAAGAGAGAAAGAAGAATGAACAATGAAAGTCACAGAGGAAGAAATCTATATTCTGTAAAAAATAAAGAAATAAATTAGTATTTTTGTTATATTTTTATGTAAAGTTGCTGTTTTATAATATTATTATGATTATTATTATTGAATCAGAAAAAATGTACCAATAAAAACGTTTTGTCTACAGTATATTTAAGATCAGGTCTCGAGTTGTATCATCATTTAATAATAATAATTATAATAAAACAAATATTATAAAACTTACCAATATTAAAGTACAAGTGAAATTTCTTTATCAGAACTAATTTAAAAGGGGGAAAGCAAAAAGAAAACCTATTAATGAAAAAAAAAAGAAAAGTTAGTATATAGTTAAAATTTTAAAATTACGTAATTTCAAAATAATTTTTTTTTTTTTTTTAGGATCAGAAAAAATGTACCAATAAAAACGTTTTGTCTACAGTATATTTAAGATCAGGTCTCGAGTTGTATCATCATTTGAAAAAAAAAAAAAAAATTATGTGTATAAAATAATAAATATTTACTTTTTGGTTTGTGTGTTTGTGAAAAAAAAAAAAAGAATGAAAAAAATTAGTTTTATAAAAAAGTGAAAAAAAATATTTTATGAAAAAAAAAAGAAAAATAGTTTTTTTTTTTTTTTTTTTTTTTTTTTAAATTTTACGTTACTTTTTTAAAAATTGTAAATTTAATGATAAAATAATTTGTTTTTTATTTTAATTGAATGACCAAGCAATAGAATACCATTTAAATACCTTTAAATATTTCTCTATTCTTGTTTTGATATATTTTTTTTTTTTTTTTATAAATGGATACCTAAAAAATTTATAAATTATCGGTTTAGGATTTAAAATATTAAATAATTATTATATGTTGAAAATTACTATTTTGGTTAGCTAAAGAATAAAAATGAAACAATTTATTTGTTGAGTTTTTTTAAAAAAAAAAAAAAAAAAAAAAAAAAAAATTAAATTATTTTTAAAATTGAAAAAATTATTTTGTTTTTTTAATTTTTTTTAATAAATTGTAATATATATAACCTATATTGATTTAAATCAATAATGGGATCAATAGTTAAGTTTACAGCATTATCAGGAGGTGACAATGAAAAGCCTCCTTGCTATTTATTAGAGATTGATGATTTTTGTATACTTTTGGATTGTGGTCTGAGCTATGACTTGGATTTCTCATTGTTAGAACCATTAAAAAAGTAAATAAATAAAACAAAGTAAAATAAAATAAAGTAAAATAAATAGTAACATTTAATTTATAATTTAGGTATGCAGATAAAATTGATGCAGTTTTATTATCAAATTCAGATTTATTACATATAGGTGGATTACCATATGCAGTTGGTAAATTAGGATTAACAGGTACAATTTATGGAACTACACCAGTATTGAAAATGGGTACAATGTTTTTATATGATTTATATGAGAATAAAATGGCGCAGGAAGAATTTGATCAGTTTAATTTGGATAATGTAGATGCATGTTTTGGTGAAGATAGATTTAAAGAACTTAGTTTTTCGCAGCACTATTTATTGCAAGGCAAAGGAAAGGGTATATCGATAACACCCTATTTAGCAGGTCATATGGTTGGTAGCTCGGTATGGAGAATCACAAAAGGAACCTATTCAATTATATATGCATTGGACTTTAATCATAGAAATGAGGGCCATTTAGATAGTTTACAATTAACAAGTGATATTTTAAAGCCATCATTACTTATTACCGATTCAAAGGGTGTAGATAGAACATTACCATATAAAAAGATAGCGACTCGTGACCAAGCATTATTGGAGAAAATTCATAATAGTCTTAGAGCTGGAGGTAACGTCTTATTACCTGTCGATACTGCTGGTAGAGTTTTGGAACTTTTACTTTGTATAGAAAATTATTGGGTCAAAAATCGTCTTAGTCTTTATACAGTTGGCTTTTTAGGTCGTTTTTCATTTAATGTATGTCAGTTTGCAAAATCACAATTAGAATTTATGAGTTCGAGTGCATCAGTACGTTTCGAACAAAAAATCGACAATCCATTCACATTTAGACAAATTAAAATATTTTCAACTTTAGAAGAGATACCAGAGACTAATACACCAAAAGTAATTTTAACAAGTTCACAAGATTTAGAGACTGGCTATTCAAGAGATCTTTTTATAAAATGGTCATCAGATCCAAAGAATTTAATTTTATTCACAAATTATATACCAGAAGGAAGTTTAGCATCAAAAGTAATTAACATTGCATCCAATAAATCAAGTGGCTCAAATAAAACCATTGAAATTCAACAGGGTTCAAGAGTACCGTTACAGGGTGAGGAGTTATTAGAATATGAACAAAGAATTGCCAAAGAAAAAGAAGAAAAACTTTTAGAACAATTAAAAAAAGAGCAAGAAGAGCAAGAAGAGCGTGAGCGTTTAGAAATGGAAGAAAAAGGTATGAACCTTGATGACAATAATGACGAAATAATGATTACAAATGGTGTCAATGAACCATCATTACCAAATGGAACAATTATCAATGACTCATTATCAAACTTTAAAAACCCATTCGAAAATAAATATGACTTGTCAAGAGGCCAATTTAGAAGAGAGGGTATGGTTGCAATGTTCCCATACTACGAAAAGCATGTTAAATGGGGTGACTATGGTGAAGAGGATGAGGAGTTTATCGAAAAGAATCAAAATCAAAAGGTTGAGGAGGTAGCAATGGAAGAGGATGAAGAAAATGAACAAGAGGTTCCAAAAAAGATTGTTGTTACAACTCATCAATGCGAAGTTAATTGTAAAGTTGATACCATAGATTATGAAGGTATTTCTGATGGTAGATCTATTAAAACTATCATTCAACAAATTGCTCCTACAAATTTAGTTTTAATTAGAGGTAAAAAAGATCAATCGAAAAATATAGAAAATTATGTTAAGGAGAATATGAGAACTAAAGGTATCTTTTCTCCAGCAATTAATGAAGAGTTGGACTTAACATCCGGTACAAATGTTTATGAATTAGTTTTAAGAGATACTTTAGTAAATACATTAAAACCATCAAAGGTAATTATTATAATTATTATTTAAAAAAAAATTAAAAAAAATGAAAAACAACTAATTAAACTCATTTATTTATTGATATAGATTTTAGATTGCGAAGTGTCATTTATTCAAGGTAAAGTGGAATATAATCCAGAAAACAATTCATCCTATTTAGATATTATACCCAGCGAACAAAATAATGGCCATGATGAATCGTTTATTGGTGATATTAAATTAGCAGATTTAAAACAAGTTTTAGTAAAAGCTGGTATCAAAAAAGTTCAGTTCGATCAAGGTATTATTAATTGCAACGATTTGGTATATATTTGGAGAGAAGATGTCGGTGGAAATTCAATAATTAATGTTGACGGTATAATATCTGATGAATATTATCTTGTAAAAGAACTTTTATACAGACAATTCCAAATAGTTTAATAAAATAAAAATTTTCCTTTTTTTTTTTTAATTAAATATCTTTTATATAAATATTTATTATAATATTTTATATGATTATTTTTTCTTTTATTTTTTTATTTAATTTTTATTTAATTTTTATTTTCCCAATTATTTAAAACTACAATATATTATGTACCATCATCGTCCCCAAATGTGGCTAAAATAAAAAAAAGATAAAAGTTAGAATTTGAATTTGACGAAAATAAGATAAAAAAGGGGTGTGGGTTGATATGATATCACTTACAAAGTTGTAATAATGAAAAAATATTTGATTTTATATTTCTATTTATAGTATTTTTATTATTGTTATTATTATTATTTGATGAGGAAACTGATGATTTTGTATTATTTTGGAAACTTGGTAAATTTGATGATGTAGATGATGCGGCAGGTGTGGCTGATGTGAATGTATTTAAGTTTATATTTGATATATTTGATGGTTTTGAAGCAGCAGTTGCAACTTTGATATTATTTCTTATTGTATTGGCAGATGTTTTATATATGAATCCAAATGATCTATTCATTTTTTTTTGTTTAATCGAAACACAGATATCAATTTGTTGATATTGCTTAAAAAACTTGATCAAAAATAAAATAAAAAAAATTAAAAAAAAAAAAAAAAAATTAAAAAAAAATGAAAAAAACGAAAAAAATAATTTATTTTTTTTTTTTTATTTTTTTTTATTTCGTTTATTATTTATAAATATATATAAAAATAAATAAATAAATAAATAAATATAGTATATATAGGTTAATATAAATGGAAGGAGAGAAGTTTTTTGAAAGTTTGGGATTGGCACCATGGTTAATTAGAAGTTGTAAACAATTAAATTTTAAAAATCCATCGAATATTCAATATAATACTATCCCAGAGATTATTAATGGTAGAGATATTATTGCAAGTGCTAAAACTGGTAGCGGCAAAACAGCATCTTTCGCCATTCCAATTTTAAATTTGTTATCAGAGGACCCTTATGGTGTATTTGCAGTAGTTTTAACACCAACTAGAGAATTAGCAGTTCAAATTGCAGAACAGTTTAGCGCAATTGGTGCACCAATGAATGTACAAGTTTCAACTGTTATTGGTGGCATTGATACTGTAAAGCAAGCACTTATTTTAGATAAAAGACCACATATTATTGTTGCTACACCAGGTAGATTGGCTTCACATTTAACCAATGGTTTGAAAATAGCTTTAAAGTTTTGCAAGTTTTTAGTATTGGATGAAGCTGATAGATTATTAGGTGAAGATTTCGAATTGGAAATTGCTGTAAGTTATATAATAATAATAATTTGATTTTAAAAGTTTTGTATTAATAATTATTATTGTTATATAATCATAAACATACATAAATATACAGAGTATTTTAGAATATTTACCACCACCAACTCAAAGACAAACCTTATTATTTTCAGCCACCATGACAAATAATTTAAAGAAATTAGAAAGTATTTCATTAAATTCACCATTTATTTTTGAAGATAATTCTAAATATGATACAGTCGATACATTAAAACAAGAATATATATATATGCCAGCACAAGCCAAAGATTGCTATTTGGTTTATCTTTTAAAGAAACATATAGGTCAATCAGTTATAGTTTTCATTAATAATTGTTATTCTGTAGAAGCAGTAAAAGGAATGTTAAATAAATTGGATATTCCAGCAGTTTCATTACACTCTTTCCTTGACCAAAAGGCTAGATTATCTGCACTCAAAGTATTCAAATCTGGTAAGGTTAAAGTTTTAATTGCAACTGATGTTGCTAGTCGTGGTTTGGATATTCCAGATGTCGAAATGGTTATCAATTATAAATTATCAAATTCATCAAAAGATTACATTCATCGTGTTGGTAGAACTGCACGTTTCGGTAAATCTGGAAGAGCCATTTCTTTCATTACCCCACATGATGTACAATTAATTAAAAATATAGAGCTTGTTATTAAAAAAGAATTGGAACTTTATAAAACCGATGATGATGAAGTTTTTAGACACTTAAAAGAATCATCAACCGCAAGAAAAATTGTCGAAGTTGTAAGTAGTACAAAACTATTTTTATCATTTTTATAATTTACTAACCACTATTACACTGCCACTATAGCATTTAGATGAAATTGAATTCGGTGTTAAACAAAAAGAAAGAAGAGCAGAAAGAAACGAATTACAAAAACAAATTAAAGACGACCAAGAATTAAACAACAATAATAAAAATAATGACAAAAAAGAAAATGAAAATAGTTCCATTAAAAATAACAAAAAGAATACAAAGGAAAAAGTTATTGAAAAAGAAAAGAAACCTGAAAGCTCAAAAGTTAATGAAAAAAATAATATTAAAAAAAGAAAAGAAGTCGAGAATACAAATAATAGTAATAACAATAATGAAGATGATGGTATTAGTTTATTTAAAAAGAAAAAAAAATAAATAAAATAAAAATAAAAAAAAGTTAAATTATTATTTAAATAAAATAATAAAATTTTATAAATAATTATTTTAGAATGTTATTTTTTAAAAATTATTATACATTTTAATTTTATTGATTTTTTTTTTAAGATTTTTTTTATATATTAAAAATTATAGTTTTTTTTTTTTTTTTTTTTTTTTTTTTTTTAAGTTTGAACCTTCGCTATCACTACTTTCTTCTTTAGCTTCAATTTCATCCAATGAAATAGCAACATCTGAATAAATTTGGAGTTTGAAAGATCTATTTACATTTGGATCAAAAGTGGATGGAATAATAGTAAATTCTCTTGGTGAATCTGGTTTAATGGTAACTCTGCAAACAATATCATTTCTCTTTTCCCAATTACCAGTTTTACTGAAGACCATTTCATTTTGGAAGTCGACAGCAGTGAGTGGTTCAGCATGTGAATCACGTGATAAAACAATGAAACCAATACCTTCATCAGCAATGGTTGAATCTTGAATTAATTGAATAGCAAGAACTTGGTCTTTATCTGAATCTGGAACTTTAAGGTGGAATTGTGGGTTATTAAAGAAGGTTGGTTGATTTGGACTACCACCAGCTGATTTACCAACCCAGGTACCTTTAACTTGTTCGACTTCAGCGAAACCTTCAGTTAATGGAGCGAATGAAGCTTGTTTGTCATCAGTGAAAAGAGTTAAGTGGAAAGCACCCTCAACACCGTGATCATAGGTTGATGGGATAACAATATAGGTACCCTCTTCAAGAGTCATGGTGCAACCAGTGGAGCAAACAAATTTGAATGATTCGGTCTTACCAACTTGTTCTCTAAATTCGATGGCACGTTTACCACTATCTAATTGTTTAATAACGTAGAAACCAACACTCTTTTCATTGTCATCTTGTGATAATAAGACACAGGCTCTGGCTTTTTTGGTAAGAGTGAAAGCATATTGTGGGTTTTTGGTCCAACCTAAAATATTAATATCACCACCACCATTGGTAGCAGTGGTCCATAAACCATCGACAGTAATTTCGGTCCATTGGGCATCTTCATTCTTTGGAAGAACAAAGAATTCACAATTGTCTAATTTTTCAGAGTCTAAATTGAATTTATATGAGCCAGTGAAAGCAAAGGTTTCAGCGTATGGAATGATACAGTATTGGCCTGGTTCGAGATCGATGCTGCAATCGACTTGGGTGGCAGCAATTGGACAAATAAAGTTATCAACTTTCTTAATATCGTTGGTGGTATCTAAAACGACCTTCTTGCTACCGTTGTAGAATGAGTCGTAGTTGATAACAAAGAATGAAACTCTTTGGTCAACACCTTGTGGTTGTCTAAGTTTAAGGGTAACTGGGGTAACTTCATTCTTTACGGTTAAAAGGTATTGGGTGCATTTGATCCAATGTGGGTTATTAATTAAACTACCAAAATTGTTTTCAGAATTCCATTGGCCATCTAAGATGATTCCCTTGAGTACTTCTTTTGGTGGTTCATTGAGAACAAATTTAATTTCTAAACAGATTTCTGGTGGGGCTTTGACTTTTTTGGCTGGGAGACTTAATGAACGAGCTCTGCCTGATGGTGAAGCTGGGGCTTCTTCAGCTGGTGAGTCTTCAGCAGAGTGATGTTCATCAACTCCTTTTTCTTGAGCATTATCATCTGGTGTAGTGGTTGATGGAGCTTCACTTGATGTTTTCTTGATTCTGCTACTTCTTGCTTTCTTGCTGGTTAATGGGTACCATTTGGCTTCACCATCAGCATTTAATAAATCATTAATTGGAATATTAAGTTGACCTGTCATTTTATCTTTAAATAAGAAATTCTTTTTCCATGCTTCGATTTCTAATTCACTAGTTTGACCTGTAACACGGCTATTTATAAATAAAAAAAATATTGAAAAAGTTTAATTAGTATTACAAAATTTATAATTTTATTTCAAAAAAAAAAAAAGAGTTGCTTACAATGAGAAAACATCAAAGAATGTATGATTGGTTAATGGTTTGGTTTTAACTTCAGTTTTCTTTTGAGCTAATTCACATTTAACATTTAAGAAATGTAATTGACAACCTTTAACTTCCTTAACTGTATTATATAAATATAAATTAAATTATTAGTATATTTATCTTTTAAAATATACATTTTAAAACTAATTATTTAATAAATTACCTTTAACTTCTAAATTACCAAAGATAAATTTATCTTTAATTTCAGATGATGGTGATGAAGTTGCGGTGGTGGTAGTGGTTGTTGTTGGTGCTGGTCCGGTTGGAATTGATTCAACAGAAGCAGACATTTTGTAATTGTTTTATTTCTTTTTTGTATAAAATAAAAATTTTAGTGTGAAATGATTTGATTGTAATTAATTATAAAAAAATAAAAAAATATTTTAAATTTTTTTAATTTTTGTTTTTTTTTAAAAAATTTTATTTGAAAATTTATAAAAAAAAATAATAAATAAGGTATTTAAATTTTTAATAAATTTAAATTGATAAATAAATAAATAAATAAATAAATATATATAAATAAATAAATATTATACAAGTTATGATAACTATAATGTTATTATTTTTTTCAATTAAAAAAATACAAGTCAAAAAAAAAAAAAAAAATTAATTAAAAAAAAAAAAAAAAAAAAAAAAAAAAAAAAAAAAGTCATTTTTATGAGCCAATACATTAAAATAACAACAATGCCAGAAAAGTTAAAAGTATGATAATTATTTATAAAGTAGTAGAGTTTATTTGATTTCTTTTTATTTACCCGTGGGGTATAAAAAAAAAGAGGTAATTATATATTTCTAGTGGTGTTAGCTAATTGGTGTTTAATTTTTTATTTTTTATTTTTTTTTTGATTAAATTCATAAGTTCAAAAAAAAAAAGGTAAAGATGAGAGGTTAAATTGTGGTGATAATTACCCCTATTTGAATGATAATATATTTTTTGTTTTTTAAAACCCCCATTTGAATGATAATATATTTTTTGTTTTTTTAATATTTTAGGGGTAATTATCACCCACTATTTCTATTTTAATTTTTCAATTTTTCAGTGTGGGCTGTTTTATATTAATACCTATAATTGGGTAAAAAAATTTAACTTCTTTCAAACAGTTTTTTATCAGTTTCTAAAAAAAAAAAATAAACAATATAATAAATATTTTTTTTTTTATAAAAAAAAAAACAATATAATAAAAAAAATATTTTTCATTTCATTAAATATAAAGTATATTTTCTTTAAAAATGAATATTAAATTATTAGTTACATTAATTATTTTATTAATTTCTTTTTCAAATGCCATTTCAATTAACATAAATAAAATTCCATCAGAGTCTATGGGTAAAAAGTCAGATGGAGGGTGTGGCGAAAAAAAAGGATTTACTGCAAATTATGAAATAGTTGCTGACAATATAAATATTGCAGTTTCCAATTTTATCGCACCCGATTCATATTTTGAACGTGGAACATATATTGTTGACTATGAAAATCAACTCTCAGTATGGGACTTCAACAGTACAACTGATGGTGTAATTATTATAGGAAAAGCCTATGGATTCATTAGAAACGTAAATATCAAATATAAAAACAATTTAAATTGAAAAAACTTACTAAAAAACTCTTTATAACTATTCTAGTCAACCCAATATTATGTTTATAAGGTTAATGGTGTAGAAATGTGTACTAAAGGTATCTTACAAACAAATTTAATCGAAAATATTTCAATATCAAAAAAAGTAGGATCAACAAATGTTGGATCACACCAATTTGATGTTTATGAAAATTTTACCCCAGTCTATAACCTCACTCAACAATATGCAGTTTATGATCCAAATGATTGCTCACTAGTAAGCTTACATATGTCAGATAGTGTTCTTTACTCAGGACAAGCAATCCTTAACGTTTACGACTATAAACCATATGTTGATGTTTCCAGAACTCAAGTCCCATCGTTATGTTTTGAATAAAAGCCAAGCTTTTTATAACAATAGTGGTAATGGATATAAATCGTTTCTATTATTAAAAAAAAGGAAATTATAACAATTATAAAATAAAAATTAGATTTACTTTTTTTATTTACCTTAATTTTTTTTATTTGTTTATTTATTTATTTAATTATCTATTTTGTAAAATACTTTGAAGGGATCACAAAATTTTGTGTAATGAAAAATGTCAATACATTGGATCGGGTTCTGATTTGATTTACTAAACATTCGAATTGATATCGTTTCAATATTAATATTAAAAAAAACTATTAGTAATAAATAAATATTTTTAATTTTTAAATAATAACAATTACATATTAATAACTATGGGATATCATAATTATTTTTTATATCTTTAACTATATTTAGAAAAACAAAATATGATAAATTTAAAATTAAAATATTTAACGTTAAACCCACCCCTATTTAAAAAATAATTTTATGTGAATATAATATATAAAAAAATGAAAAAAAACAATTTATATTTCTTTTGGGGTAAAAAAAACTTTCACATATTAAAAGTGGCTCATTGATAATTACCACTATTCTAAATAAATAATTTCATTCGAAGTAACAATATTTTTAGGTGCTGATTTGTGTGAGTGTTTGATTTTTTTTATAAAAAGTTAGAGATAAAAAAATTTCAATATATATATACCAAAAAATTAACATTTCATCCACATAATTTTATTAAAGCAATATATCTATACATTATACCCACTACATTTATTTGTTGTTTTTTTTATTCACCCATTACATTTCATTTCATTCTATTATCAATATGGTGGTTAATTATGTATTCTGCGTGGTGGGATACATAATTAACCATTCGGCTCTAATATACTTACCTCCACGTGGTAGAGCTGGAAACACTCTTTACAAAGAGTGGCTAATAGTATAAAAAAATATAAATAAATAAAATAAATAAAATAAATAAAATAATGATATTAATATCATTTTATTTATTTTCATTATACACATTTAGGTAAATTCAAATGGGATTGATCATTCAAGAATATCAAGATTTATTGTATAATAATTATAGTATAAGTATTTTATTGGATCATTTAAAAATATCAATTATTGTGAAGCATTCAATATATATCAAATATTATGGATCATTAGAGCTGAATGGTTAATTATGTATCCCACCACGCAGAATACATAATTAACCACCATATTGAAAATAGAATGAAATGAAGTGTAATGGGTGAATTAAAAAACAACAAATAAATTTAGTGGGTGAATATATTAGAACTGAATGGTTAATTGTGTATCCCACCACGCAGAATACATAACTAACCACCATATTGATAATAGAATGAAATGAAATGTAATGGGTGAATAATTAAAATAACAAATAAATGTAGTGGGTGAATAAAAAAAACAAATGGGTGAATAAAAAACAAACAAATAAATGTAATGGAAAATTGACTTGACAAAGCTACTTATTTACATCCAATAAAAAACAATTAGTTGATCGAAAACTTGATTGAATATTACACAATATTTGATATTTTTAAATATTACATAATTCATGATATTTTTCAATGATAATAAAACTTGATATGTTTAAATGATAAATAATACTTGATATTTTAAATGCTAAATATTACTTGATATGTTTATGTGATAAATAATACTTGATATATGTGAATATATTAGAGCTGAATGGTTAATTGTGTATCCCACCACGCAGAATACATAATTAACCACCATATTGATAATAGAATGAAATGAAATGTAATGGGTGAATAATTAAAATAACAAATAAATGTAGTGGGTGAATAAAAAAAAAAATAAATATAATGGAAATTTGACTTGACAAAGCTAAAATTTTTTTAAAGCACTTGTTTCTTGTTGGTGCTGCTAAATAGTCCTTGATATATTTGGATGTTACACAATAATTGATATGTTTATTTTTATTTTTATCTATATTTATATTCTATTTCTTTCAAATTTGATTTCTATACTTGATATTTTTGTGTGATCCATATTACTTAATATTTTTTAAATGCTATATAATATTTGATATTTTTTATGATCCATAATAC